>NW_028270141.1:123939122-124044122 GCF_037043375.1 Chiloscyllium plagiosum | reverse complement strand
ATGTCTCTCCTCAAATTTGGAGACCAGAACTGCACACAGTACTCCAGGTGTGGTCTCACCAGGGCCCTGTACAGCTGCAGAAGGACCTCTTTGCTTCTATACTCAATCCCTCTTGTTATGAAGGCCAGCATGCTATTAGCCTTCTTCACTACCTGCTGTACCTGCATGCTTACCTTCATTGAGTGGTGTACAAGAACCCCCAGATCTCTCTGTACTGCCCCTTTACCTAAATTGATTCCACTTAGGTGGTAATCTGCCTTCCTGTTCTTGCCACCAAAGTGGATAAGGATCCATTTATCCACGTGAAAGTGCATCTGCCATGCATCTGAGCACTCACCTAACTTGTCCAGGTCACCCTGAAATCTCCTAACATCCTCATCAGATTTCACCCTGCCACCCAGCTGATGAAATTTGCGAATGTTATTGCTAATACCATCTTGTATATCCTGAAGATAGATTGTAAAAAGCTGCGGTCCCAGTACTGATCCGTGCGGTACCCCACTGGTCAGTGCCTGGCATTCCGAAATGGAGGGGTGGAGGAGTGTGGAAGGATGAGAGAATGCAGGCTGCGGCCCTATGAAGCAGGGGGAGGGCTTGCAGTTGGCCTGTGTGGGGATGTGGGAGACTACAGGAGCCTGGTGGGCAAGGGCTGGCTGAAAGGCAGCTGGAGGGACGGAGGGAGGGAAGCACGCACGGAGGAGGAAGAGCAAAGAGAAAAGAGAAAAAAAAGCCAAAGGGGATAAAGAGAAAGAGCAAGAAAGAAAATGTGGCTGGCCAGCACGCCTTGAAGTAGGGAGAAAAGGCAGGGGCCAGCACCTACGGCCATACTAGTCTGCAAACGCCCGATCTCGTCTGATCTCGGAAGCTAAGCAGACTCAGGCCTGGTTAGTACTTGGATGGGAGACCGCCTGGGAATACCAGGTGCAGTAGGCTTTTTCCGCCAGCAGTGGCTGCTCAAGTCACCCCTCTGCACTTGTCTTGTGCCAGGCAATGGAGCGGCAGGTTATTTTTGCTGCTGCTGCTGTGCCTGGCATCAGTCTCCTGCAGGCACGAGACACGGAGGGGAGGAGAGCGGAGCGCTGCCAAAATCAGCAAGAAAGGCGGAAAGAAAGGGATTGGGGCTGCACGCTGTCTGCGGGTGGCAGTCAGGAAAGGCGGACAATAGACAATAGGTGCAGGAGTTGGCCATTCTGCCCTTCCAGCCTGCACCACCATTCAATATGATCATGGCTGATCATCCTTAATCAGTATCCTGTTCCTGCCTTATCTCCATAACCCTTGATTCCACTATCCTTGAGAGCTCTATCCAACTCTTTCTTAAATGAATCCAGAGACTGGGCCTCCACTGCCCTCTGGGGCAGAGCATTCCACACAGCCACCACTCTCTGGGTGAAGAAGTTTCTCCTCATCTCTGTCCTAAATGGTCTACCCCGTATTTTTAAGCTGTGTCCTCTGTTTCGGCACTCACCCCGCAGCGGAAACATGTTGCCTGCCGCCAGAGTGTCCAATCCTTTGATCATCTTATATGTCTCAACCAGATCCCCTCTCAGTCTTCTAAACTCAAGGGTACACAAGCCCAGTCGCTCCAGTCTTTCAGTGTAAGGTAATCCCGCCATTCCAGGAATTGACCTCGTGAACCTACGCTGCACTCCCTCAATAGCCAGAATGTCTCTCCTCAAATTTGGAGACCAGAACTGCACACAGTACTCCAGGTGTGGTCTCACCAGGGCCCTGTACAGCTGCAGAAGGACCTCTTTGCTTCTATACTCAATCCCTCTTGTTATGAAGGCCAGCATGCTATTAGCCTTCTTCACTACCTGCTGTACCTGCATGCTTACCTTCATTGAGTGGTGTACAAGAACCCCCAGATCTCTCTGTACTGCCCCTTTACCTAAATTGATTCCACTTAGGTGGTAATCTGCCTTCCTGTTCTTGCCACCAAAGTGGATAAGGATCCATTTATCCACGTGAAAGTGCATCTGCCATGCATCTGAGCACTCACCTAACTTGTCCAGGTCACCCTGTAATCTCCTAACATCCTCATCAGATTTCACCCTGCCACCCAGCTGATGAAATTTGCGAATGTTATTGCTAATACCATCTTGTATATCCTGAAGATAGATTGTAAAAAGCTGCGGTCCCAGTACTGATCCGTGCGGTACCCCACTGGTCAGTGCCTGGCATTCCGAAATGGAGGGGTGGAGGAGTGTGGAAGGATGAGAGAATGCAGGCTGCGGCCCTATGAAGCAGGGGGAGGGCTTGCAGTTGGCCTGTGTGGGGATGTGGGAGACTACAGGAGCCTGGTGGGCAAGGGCTGGCTGAAAGGCAGCTGGAGGGACGGAGGGAGGGAAGCACGCACGGAGGAGGAAGAGCAAAGAGAAAAGAGAAAAAAAAGCCAAAGGGGATAAAGAGAAAGAGCAAGAAAGAAAATGTGGCTGGCCAGCACGCCTTGAAGTAGGGAGAAAAGGCAGGGGCCAGCACCTACGGCCATACTAGTCTGCAAACGCCCGATCTCGTCTGATCTCGGAAGCTAAGCAGACTCAGGCCTGGTTAGTACTTGGATGGGAGACCGCCTGGGAATACCAGGTGCAGTAGGCTTTTTCCGCCAGCAGTGGCTGCTCAAGTCACCCCTCTGCACTTGTCTTGTGCCAGGCAATGGAGCGGCAGGTTATTTTTGCTGCTGCTGCTGTGCCTGGCATCAGTCTCCTGCAGGCACGAGACACGGAGGGGAGGAGAGCGGAGCGCTGCCAAAATCAGCAAGAAAGGCGGAAAGAAAGGGATTGGGGCTGCACGCTGTCTGCGGGTGGCAGTCAGGAAAGGCGGACAATAGACAATAGGTGCAGGAGTTGGCCATTCTGCCCTTCCAGCCTGCACCACCATTCAATATGATCATGGCTGATCATCCTTAATCAGTATCCTGTTCCTGCCTTATCTCCATAACCCTTGATTCCACTATCCTTGAGAGCTCGATCCAACTCTTTCTTAAATGAATCCAGAGACTGGGCCTCCACTGCCCTCTGGGGCAGAGCATTCCACACAGCCACCACTCTCTGGGTGAAGAAGTTTCTCCTCATCTCTGTCCTAAATGGTCTACCCCGTATTTTTAAGCTGTGTCCTCTGTTTCGGCACTCACCCCGCAGCGGAAACATGTTGCCTGCCGCCAGAGTGTCCAATCCTTTGATCATCTTATATGTCTCAACCAGATCCCCTCTCAGTCTTCTAAACTCAAGGGTACACAAGCCCAGTCGCTCCAGTCTTTCAGTGTAAGGTAATCCCGCCATTCCAGGAATTGACCTCGTGAACCTACGCTGCATTCCCTCAATAGCCAGAATGTCTCTCCACAAATTTGGAGACCAGAACTGCACACAGTACTCCAGGTGTGGTCTCACCAGGGCCCTGTACAGCTGCAGAAGGACCTCTTTGCTTCTATACTCAATCCCTCTTGTTATGAAGGCCAGCATGCTATTAGCCTTCTTCACTACCTGCTGTACCTGCATGCTTACCTTCATTGAGTGGTGTACAAGAACCCCCAGATCTCTCTGTACTGCCCCTTTACCTAAATTGATTCCACTTAGGTGGTAATCTGCCTTCCTGTTCTTGCCACCAAAGTGGATAAGGATCCATTTATCCACGTGAAAGTGCATCTGCCATGCATCTGAGCACTCACCTAACTTGTCCAGGTCACCCTGTAATCTCCTAAGATCCTCATCACATTTCACCCTGCCACCCAGCTGATGAAATTTGCGAATGTTATTGCTAATACCATCTTGTATATCCTGAAGATAGATTGTAAAAAGCTGCGGTCCCAGTACTGATCCGTGCGGTACCCCACTGGTCAGTGCCCGGCATTCCGAAATGGAGGGGTGGAGGAGTGTGGAAGGATGAGAGAATGCAGGCTGCGGCCCTATGAAGCAGGGGGAGGGCTTGCAGTTGGCCTGTGTGGGGATGTGGGAGACTACAGGAGCCTGGTGGGCAAGGGCTGGCTGAAAGGCAGCTGGAGGGACGGAGGGAGGGAAGCACGCACGGAGGAGGAAGAGCAAAGAGAAAAGAGAAAAAAAAGCCAAAGGGGATAAAGAGAAAGAGCAAGAAAGAAAATGTGGCTGGCCAGCACGCCTTGAAGTAGGGAGAAAAGGCAGGGGCCAGCGCCTACGGCCATACTAGTCTGAAAACGCCCGATCTCGTCTGATCTCGGAAGCTAAGCAGACTCAGGCCTGGTTAGTACTTGGATGGGAGACCGCCTGGGAATACCAGGTGCAGTAGGCTTTTTCCGCCAGCAGTGGCTGCTCAAGTCACCCCTCTGCACTTGTCTTGTGCCAGGCAATGGAGCGGCAGGTTATTTTTGCTGCTGCTGCTGTGCCTGGCATCAGTCTCCTGCAGGCACGAGACACGGAGGGGAGGAGAGTGGAGCGCTGCCAAAATCAGCAAGAAAGGCGGAAAGAAAGGGATTGGGGCTGCACGCTGTCTGCGGGTGGCAGTCAGGAAAGGCGGACAATAGACAATAGGTGCAGGAGTTGGCCATTCTGCCCTTCCAGCCTGCACCACCATTCAATATGATCATGGCTGATCATCCTTAATCAGTATCCTGTTCCTGCCTTATCTCCATAACCCTTGATTCCACTATCCTTGAGAGCTCTATCCAACTCTTTCTTAAATGAATCCAGAGACTGGGCCTCCACTGCCCTCTGGGGCAGAGCATTCCACACAGCCACCACTCTCTGGGTGAAGAAGTTTCTCCTCATCTCTGTCCTAAATGGTCTACCCCGTATTTTTAAGCTGTGTCCTCTGTTTCGGCACTCACCCCGCAGCGGAAACATGTTGCCTGCCGCCAGAGTGTCCAATCCTTTGATCATCTTATATGTCTCAACCAGATCCCCTCTCAGTCTTCTAAACTCAAGGGTACACAAGCCCAGTCGCTCCAGTCTTTCAGTGTAAGGTAATCCCGCCATTCCAGGAATTGACCTCGTGAACCTACGCTGCATTCCCTCAATAGCCAGAATGTCTCTCCTCAAATTTGGAGACCAGAACTGCACACAGTACTCCAGGTGTGGTCTCACCAGGGCCCTGTACAGCTGCAGAAGGACCTCTTTGCTTCTATACTCAATCCCTCTTGTTATGAAGGCCAGCATGCTATTAGCCTTCTTCACTACCTGCTGTACCTGCATGCTTACCTTCATTGAGTGGTGTACAAGAACCCCCAGATCTCTCTGTACTGCCCCTTTACCTAAATTGATTCCACTTAGGTGGTAATCTGCCTTCCTGTTCTTGCCACCAAAGTGGATAAGGATCCATTTATCCACGTGAAAGTGCATCTGCCATGCATCTGAGCACTCACCTAACTTGTCCAGGTCACCCTGTAATCTCCTAAGATCCTCATCACATTTCACCCTGCCACCCAGCTGATGAAATTTGCGAATGTTATTGCTAATACCATCTTGTATATCCTGAAGATAGATTGTAAAAAGCTGCGGTCCCAGTACTGATCCGTGCGGTACCCCACTGGTCAGTGCCTGGCATTCCGAAATGGAGGGGTGGAGGAGTGTGGAAGGATGAGAGAATGCAGGCTGCGGCCCTATGAAGCAGGGGGAGGGCTTGCAGTTGGCCTGTGTGGGGATGTGGGAGACTACAGGAGCCTGGTGGGCAAGGGCTGGCTGAAAGGCAGCTGGAGGGACGGAGGGAGGGAAGCACGCACGGAGGAGGAAGAGCAAAGAGAAAAGAGAAAAAAAAGCCAAAGGGGATAAAGAGAAAGAGCAAGAAAGAAAATGTGGCTGGCCAGCACGCCTTGAAGTAGGGAGAAAAGGCATGGGCCAGCGCCTACGGCCATACTAGTCTGAAAACGCCCGATCTCGTCTGATCTCGGAAGCGAAACAGACTCAGGCCTGGTTAGTACTTGGATGGGAGACCGCCTGGGAATACCAGGTGCAGTAGGCTTTTTCCGCCAGCAGTGGCTGCTCAAGTCACCCCTCTGCACTTGTCTTGTGCCAGGCAATGGAGCGGCAGGTTATTTTTGCTGCTGCTGCTGTGCCTGGCATCAGTCTCCTGCAGGCACGAGACACGGAGGGGAGGAGAGCGGAGCGCTGCCAAAATCAGCAAGAAAGGCGGAAAGAAAGGGATTGGGGCTGCACGCTGTCTGCGGGTGGCAGTCAGGAAAGGCGGACAATAGACAATAGGTGCAGGAGTTGGCCATTCTGCCCTTCCAGCCTGCACCACCATTCAATATGATCATGGCTGATCATCCTTAATCAGTATCCTGTTCCTGCCTTATCTCCATAACCCTTGATTCCACTATCCTTGAGAGCTCGATCCAACTCTTTCTTAAATGAATCCAGAGACTGGGCCTCCACTGCCCTCTGGGGCAGAGCATTCCACACAGCCACCACTCTCTGGGTGAAGAAGTTTCTCCTCATCTCTGTCCTAAATGGTCTACCCCGTATTTTTAAGCTGTGTCCTCTGTTTCGGCACTCACCCCGCAGCGGAAACATGTTGCCTGCCGCCAGAGTGTCCAATCCTTTGATCATCTTATATGTCTCAACCAGATCCCCTCTCAGTCTTCTAAACTCAAGGGTACACAAGCCCAGTCGCTCCAGTCTTTCAGTGTAAGGTAATCCCGCCATTCCAGGAATTGACCTCGTGAACCTACGCTGCACTCCCTCAATAGCCAGAATGTCTCTCCTCAAATTTGGAGACCAGAACTGCACACAGTACTCCAGGTGTGGTCTCACCAGGGCCCTGTACAGCTGCAGAAGGACCTCTTTGCTTCTATACTCAATCCCTCTTGTTATGAAGGCCAGCATGCTATTAGCCTTCTTCACTACCTGCTGTACCTGCATGCTTACCTTCATTGAGTGGTGTACAAGAACCCCCAGATCTCTCTGTACTGCCCCTTTACCTAAATTGATTCCACTTAGGTGGTAATCTGCCTTCCTGTTCTTGCCACCAAAGTGGATAAGGATCCATTTATCCACGTGAAAGTGCATCTGCCATGCATCTGAGCACTCACCTAACTTGTCCAGGTCACCCTGTAATCTCCTAAGATCCTCATCACATTTCACCCTGCCACCCAGCTGATGAAATTTGCGAATGTTATTGCTAATACCATCTTGTATATCCTGAAGATAGATTGTAAAAAGCTGCGGTCCCAGTACTGATCGGTGCGGTACCCCACTGGTCAGTGCCTGGCATTCCGAAATGGAGGGGTGGAGGAGTGTGGAAGGATGAGAGAATGCAGGCTGCGGCCCTATGAAGCAGGGGGAGGGCTTGCAGTTGGCCTGTGTGGGGATGTGGGAGACTACAGGAGCCTGGTGGGCAAGGGCTGGCTGAAAGGCAGCTGGAGGGACGGAGGGAGGGAAGCACGCACGGAGGAGGAAGAGCAAAGAGAAAAGAGAAAAAAAAGCCAAAGGGGATAAAGAGAAAGAGCAAGAAAGAAAATGTGGCTGGCCAGCACGCCTTGAAGTAGGGAGAAAAGGCAGGGGCCAGCGCCTACGGCCATACTAGTCTGAAAACGCCCGATCTCGTCTGATCTCGGAAGCTAAGCAGACTCAGGCCTGGTTAGTACTTGGATGGGAGACCGCCTGGGAATACCAGGTGCAGTAGGCTTTTTCCGCCAGCAGTGGCTGCTCAAGTCACCCCTCTGCACTTGTCTTGTGCCAGGCAATGGAGCGGCAGGTTATTTTTGCTGCTGCTGCTGCTGTGCCTGGCATCAGTCTCCTGCAGGCACGAGACACGGAGGGGAGGAGAGCGGAGCGCTGCCAAAATCAGCAAGAAAGGCGGAAAGAAAGGGATTGGGGCTGCACGCTGTCTGCGGGTGGCAGTCAGGAAAGGCGGACAATAGACAATAGGTGCAGGAGTTGGCCATTCTGCCCTTCCAGCCTGCACCACCATTCAATATGATCATGGCTGATCATCCTTAATCAGTATCCTGTTCCTGCCTTATCTCCATAACCCTTGATTCCACTATCCTTGAGAGCTCTATCCAACTCTTTCTTAAATGAATCCAGAGACTGGGCCTCCACTGCCCTCTGGGGCAGAGCATTCCACACAGCCACCACTCTCTGGGTGAAGAAGTTTCTCCTCATCTCTGTCCTAAATGGTCTACCCCGTATTTTTAAGCTGTGTCCTCTGTTTCGGCACTCACCCCGCAGCGGAAACATGTTGCCTGCCGCCAGAGTGTCCAATCCTTTGATCATCTTATATGTCTCAACCAGATCCCCTCTCAGTCTTCTAAACTCAAGGGTACACAAGCCCAGTCGCTCCAGTCTTTCAGTGTAAGGTAATCCCGCCATTCCAGGAATTGACCTCGTGAACCTACGCTGCATTCCCTCAATAGCCAGAATGTCTCTCCTCAAATTTGGAGACCAGAACTGCACACAGTACTCCAGGTGTGGTCTCACCAGGGCCCTGTACAGCTGCAGAAGGACCTCTTTGCTTCTATACTCAATCCCTCTTGTTATGAAGGCCATGCTATTAGCCTTCTTCACTACCTGCTGTACCTGCATGCTTACCTTCATTGAGTGGTGTACAAGAACCCCCAGATCTCTCTGTACTGCCCCTTTACCTAAATTGATTCCACTTAGGTGGTAATCTGCCTTCCTGTTCTTGCCACCAAAGTGGATAAGGATCCATTTATCCACGTGAAAGTGCATCTGCCATGCATCTGAGCACTCACCTAACTTGTCCAGGTCACCCTGTAATCTCCTAAGATCCTCATCACATTTCACCCTGCCACCCAGCTGATGAAATTTGCGAATGTTATTGCTAATACCATCTTGTATATCCTGAAGATAGATTGTAAAAAGCTGCGGTCCCAGTACTGATCCGTGCGGTACCCCACTGGTCAGTGCCTGGCATTCCGAAATGGAGGGGTGGAGGAGTGTGGAAGGATGAGAGAATGCAGGCTGCGGCCCTATGAAGCAGGGGGAGGGCTTGCAGTTGGCCTGTGTGGGGATGTGGGAGACTACAGGAGCCTGGTGGGCAAGGGCTGGCTGAAAGGCAGCTGGAGGGACGGAGGGAGGGAAGCACGCACGGAGGAGGAAGAGCAAAGAGAAAAGAGAAAAAAAAGCCAAAGGGGATAAAGAGAAAGAGCAAGAAAGAAAATGTGGCTGGCCAGCACGCCTTGAAGTAGGGAGAAAAGGCATGGGCCAGCGCCTACGGCCATACTAGTCTGAAAACGCCCGATCTCGTCTGATCTCGGAAGCGAAACAGACTCAGGCCTGGTTAGTACTTGGATGGGAGACCGCCTGGGAATACCAGGTGCAGTAGGCTTTTTCCGCCAGCAGTGGCTGCTCAAGTCACCCCTCTGCACTTGTCTTGTGCCAGGCAATGGAGCGGCAGGTTATTTTTGCTGCTGCTGCTGTGCCTGGCATCAGTCTCCTGCAGGCACGAGACACGGAGGGGAGGAGAGCGGAGCGCTGCCAAAATCAGCAAGAAAGGCGGAAAGAAAGGGATTGGGGCTGCACGCTGTCTGCGGGTGGCAGTCAGGAAAGGCGGACAATAGACAATAGGTGCAGGAGTTGGCCATTCTGCCCTTCCAGCCTGCACCACCATTCAATATGATCATGGCTGATCATCCTTAATCAGTATCCTGTTCCTGCCTTATCTCCATAACCCTTGATTCCACTATCCTTGAGAGCTCGATCCAACTCTTTCTTAAATGAATCCAGAGACTGGGCCTCCACTGCCCTCTGGGGCAGAGCATTCCACACAGCCACCACTCTCTGGGTGAAGAAGTTTCTCCTCATCTCTGTCCTAAATGGTCTACCCCGTATTTTTAAGCTGTGTCCTCTGTTTCGGCACTCACCCCGCAGCGGAAACATGTTGCCTGCCGCCAGAGTGTCCAATCCTTTGATCATCTTATATGTCTCAACCAGATCCCCTCTCAGTCTTCTAAACTCAAGGGTACACAAGCCCAGTCGCTCCAGTCTTTCAGTGTAAGGTAATCCCGCCATTCCAGGAATTGACCTCGTGAACCTACGCTGCATTCCCTCAATAGCCAGAATGTCTCTCCTCAAATTTGGAGACCAGAACTGCACACAGTACTCCAGGTCTCACCAGGGCCCTGTACAGCTGCAGAAGGACCTCTTTGCTTCTATACTCAATCCCTCTTGTTATGAAGGCCAGCATGCTATTAGCCTTCTTCACTACCTGCTGTACCTGCATGCTTACCTTCATTGAGTGGTGTACAAGAACCCCCAGATCTCTCTGTACTGCCCCTTTACCTAAATTGATTCCACTTAGGTGGTAATCTGCCTTCCTGTTCTTGCCACCAAAGTGGATAAGGATCCATTTATCCACGTGAAAGTGCATCTGCCATGCATCTGAGCACTCACCTAACTTGTCCAGGTCACCCTGTAATCTCCTAACATCCTCATCACATTTCACCCTGCCACCCAGCTGATGAAATTTGCGAATGTTATTGCTAATACCATCTTGTATATCCTGAAGATAGATTGTAAAAAGCTGCGGTCCCAGTACTGATCGGTGCGGTACCCCACTGGTCAGTGCCTGGCATTCCGAAATGGAGGGGTGGAGGAGTGTGGAAGGATGAGAGAATGCAGGCTGCGGCCCTATGAAGCAGGGGGAGGGCTTGCAGTTGGCCTGTGTGGGGATGTGGGAGACTACAGGAGCCTGGTGGGCAAGGGCTGGCTGAAAGGCAGCTGGAGGGACGGAGGGAGGGAAGCACGCACGGAGGAGGAAGAGCAAAGAGAAAAGAGAAAAAAAAGCCAAAGGGGATAAAGAGAAAGAGCAAGAAAGAAAATGTGGCTGGCCAGCACGCCTTGAAGTAGGGAGAAAAGGCAGGGGCCAGCGCCTACGGCCATACTAGTCTGAAAACGCCCGATCTCGTCTGATCTCGGAAGCTAAGCAGACTCAGGCCTGGTTAGTACTTGGATGGGAGACCGCCTGGGAATACCAGGTGCAGTAGGCTTTTTCCGCCAGCAGTGGCTGCTCAAGTCACCCCTCTGCACTTGTCTTGTGCCAGGCAATGGAGCGGCAGGTTATTTTTGCTGCTGCTGCTGCTGTGCCTGGCATCAGTCTCCTGCAGGCACGAGACACGGAGGGGAGGAGAGCGGAGCGCTGCCAAAATCAGCAAGAAAGGCGGAAAGAAAGGGATTGGGGCTGCACGCTGTCTGCGGGTGGCAGTCAGGAAAGGCGGACAATAGACAATAGGTGCAGGAGTTGGCCATTCTGCCCTTCCAGCCTGCACCACCATTCAATATGATCATGGCTGATCATCCTTAATCAGTATCCTGTTCCTGCCTTATCTCCATAACCCTTGATTCCACTATCCTTGAGAGCTCTATCCAACTCTTTCTTAAATGAATCCAGAGACTGGGCCTCCACTGCCCTCTGGGGCAGAGCATTCCACACAGCCACCACTCTCTGGGTGAAGAAGTTTCTCCTCATCTCTGTCCTAAATGGTCTACCCCGTATTTTTAAGCTGTGTCCTCTGTTTCGGCACTCACCCCGCAGCGGAAACATGTTGCCTGCCGCCAGAGTGTCCAATCCTTTGATCATCTTATATGTCTCAACCAGATCCCCTCTCAGTCTTCTAAACTCAAGGGTACACAAGCCCAGTCGCTCCAGTCTTTCAGTGTAAGGTAATCCCGCCATTCCAGGAATTGACCTCGTGAACCTACGCTGCATTCCCTCAATAGCCAGAATGTCTCTCCTCAAATTTGGAGACCAGAACTGCACACAGTACTCCAGGTGTGGTCTCACCAGGGCCCTGTACAGCTGCAGAAGGACCTCTTTGCTTCTATACTCAATCCCTCTTGTTATGAAGGCCATGCTATTAGCCTTCTTCACTACCTGCTGTACCTGCATGCTTACCTTCATTGAGTGGTGTACAAGAACCCCCAGATCTCTCTGTACTGCCCCTTTACCTAAATTGATTCCACTTAGGTGGTAATCTGCCTTCCTGTTCTTGCCACCAAAGTGGATAAGGATCCATTTATCCACGTGAAAGTGCATCTGCCATGCATCTGAGCACTCACCTAACTTGTCCAGGTCACCCTGTAATCTCCTAAGATCCTCATCACATTTCACCCTGCCACCCAGCTGATGAAATTTGCGAATGTTATTGCTAATACCATCTTGTATATCCTGAAGATAGATTGTAAAAAGCTGCGGTCCCAGTACTGATCCGTGCGGTACCCCACTGGTCAGTGCCTGGCATTCCGAAATGGAGGGGTGGAGGAGTGTGGAAGGATGAGAGAATGCAGGCTGCGGCCCTATGAAGCAGGGGGAGGGCTTGCAGTTGGCCTGTGTGGGGATGTGGGAGACTACAGGAGCCTGGTGGGCAAGGGCTGGCCTGAAAGGCAGCTGGAGGGACGGAGGGAGGGAAGCACGCACGGAGGAGGAAGAGCAAAGAGAAAAGAGAAAAAAAAGCCAAAGGGGATAAAGAGAAAGAGCAAGAAAGAAAATGTGGCTGGCCAGCACGCCTTGAAGTAGGGAGAAAAGGCAGGGGCCAGCGCCTACGGCCATACTAGTCTGAAAACGCCCGATCTCGTCTGATCTCGGAAGCTAAGTAGACTCAGGCCTGGTTAGTACTTGAATGGGAGACCGCCTGGGAATACCAGGTGCAGTAGGCTTTTTCCGCCAGCAGTGGCTGCTCAAGTCACCCCTCTGCACTTGTCTTGTGCCAGGCAATGGAGCGGCAGGTTATTTTTGCTGCTGCTGCTGTCCCTGGCATCAGTCTCCTGCAGGCACGAGACACGGAGGGGAGGAGAGCGGAGTGCTGCCAAAATCAGCAAGAAAGGCGGAAAGAAAGGGATTGGGGCTGCACGCTGTCTGCGGGTGGCAGTCAGGAAAGGCGGACAATAGACAATAGGTGCAGGAGTTGGCCATTCTGCCCTTCCAGCCTGCACCACCATTCAATATGATCATGGCTGATCATCCTTAATCAGTATCCTGTTCCTG
Source organism: Chiloscyllium plagiosum (assembly GCF_037043375.1). Taxonomy (NCBI): domain Eukaryota; kingdom Metazoa; phylum Chordata; class Chondrichthyes; order Orectolobiformes; family Hemiscylliidae; genus Chiloscyllium; species Chiloscyllium plagiosum. The sequence continues at coordinate 124,031,210 of NW_028270141.1, read as the reverse complement.
CCTTATCTCCATAACCCTTGATTCCACTATCCTTGAGAGCTCTATCCAACTCTTTCTTAAATGAATCCAGAGACTGGGCCTCCACTGCCCTCTGGGGCAGAGCATTCCACACAGCCACCACTCTCTGGGTGAAGAAGTTTCTCCTCATCTCTGTCCTAAATGGTCTACCCCGTATTTTTAAGCTGTGTCCTCTGTTTCGGCACTCACCCCGCAGCGGAAACATGTTGCCTGCCGCCAGAGTGTCCAATCCTTTGATCATCTTATATGTCTCAACCAGATCCCCTCTCAGTCTTCTAAACTCAAGGGTACACAAGCCCAGTCGCTCCAGTCTTTCAGTGTAAGGTAATCCCGCCATTCCAGGAATTGACCTCGTGAACCTACGCTGCATTCCCTCAATAGCCAGAATGTCTCTCCTCAAATTTGGAGACCAGAACTGCACACAGTACTCCAGGTGTGGTCTCACCAGGGCCCTGTACAGCTGCAGAAGGACCTCTTTGCTTCTATACTCAATCCCTCTTGTTATGAAGGCCAGCATGCTATTAGCCTTCTTCACTACCTGCTGTACCTGCATGCTTACCTTCATTGAGTGGTGTACAAGAACCCCCAGATCTCTCTGTCCTGCCCCTTTACCTAAATTGATTCCACTTAGGTGGTAATCTGCCTTCCTGTTCTTGCCACCAAAGTGGATAAGGATCCATTTATCCACGTGAAAGTGCATCTGCCATGCATCTGAGCACTCACCTAACTTGTCCAGGTCACCCTGTAATCTCCTAAGATCCTCATCACATTTCACCCTGCCACCCAGCTGATGAAATTTGCGAATGTTATTGCTAATACCATCTTGTATATCCTGAAGATAGATTGTAAAAAGCTGCGGTCCCAGTACTGATCCGTGCGGTACCCCACTGGTCAGTGCCTGGCATTCCGAAATGGAGGGGTGGAGGAGTGTGGAAGGATGAGAGAATGCAGGCTGCGGCCCTATGAAGCAGGGGGAGGGCTTGCAGTTGGCCTGTGTGGGGATGTGGGAGACTACAGGAGCCTGGTGGGCAAGGGCTGGCCTGAAAGGCAGCTGGAGGGACGGAGGGAGGGAAGCACGCACGGAGGAGGAAGAGCAAAGAGAAAAGAGAAAAAAAAGCCAAAGGGGATAAAGAGAAAGAGCAAGAAAGAAAATGTGGCTGGCCAGCACGCCTTGAAGTAGGGAGAAAAGGCAGGGGCCAGCGCCTACGGCCATACTAGTCTGAAAACGCCCGATCTCGTCTGATCTCGGAAGCTAAGCAGACTCAGGCCTGGTTAGTACTTGGATGGGAGACCGCCTGGGAATACCAGGTGCAGTAGGCTTTTTCCGCCAGCAGTGGCTGCTCAAGTCACCCCTCTGCACTTGTCTTGTGCCAGGCAATGGAGCGGCAGGTTATTTTTGCTGCTGCTGCTGTGCCTGGCATGAGTCTCCTGCAGGCACGAGACACGGAGGGGAGGAGAGCGGAGCGCTGCCAAAATCAGCAAGAAAGGCGGAAAGAAAGGGATTGGGGCTGCACGCTGTCTGCGGGTGGCAGTCAGGAAAGGCGGACAATAGACAATAGGTGCAGGAGTTGGCCATTCTGCCCTTCCAGCCTGCACCACCATTCAATATGATCATGGCTGATCATCCTTAATCAGTATCCTGTTCCTGCCTTATCTCCATAACCCTTGATTCCACTATCCTTGAGAGCTCTATCCAACTCTTTCTTAAATGAATCCAGAGACTGGGCCTCCACTGCCCTCTGGGGCAGAGCATTCCACACAGCCACCACTCTCTGGGTGAAGAAGTTTCTCCTCATCTCTGTCCTAAATGGTCTACCCCGTATTTTTAAGCTGTGTCCTCTGTTTCGGCACTCACCCCGCAGCGGAAACATGTTGCCTGCCGCCAGAGTGTCCAATCCTTTGATCATCTTATATGTCTCAACCAGATCCCCTCTCAGTCTTCTAAACTCAAGGGTACACAAGCCCAGTCGCTCCAGTCTTTCAGTGTAAGGTAATCCCGCCATTCCAGGAATTGACCTCGTGAACCTACGCTGCATTCCCTCAATAGCCAGAATGTCTCTCCTCAAATTTGGAGACCAGAACTGCACACAGTACTCCAGGTGTGGTCTCACCAGGGCCCTGTACAGCTGCAGAAGGACCTCTTTGCTTCTATACTCAATCCCTCTTGTTATGAAGGCCAGCATGCTATTAGCCTTCTTCACTACCTGCTGTACCTGCATGCTTACCTTCATTGAGTGGTGTACAAGAACCCCCAGATCTCTCTGTACTGCCCCTTTACCTAAATTGATTCCACTTAGGTGGTAATCTGCCTTCCTGTTCTTGCCACCAAAGTGGATAAGGATCCATTTATCCACGTGAAAGTGCATCTGCCATGCATCTGAGCACTCACCTAACTTGTCCAGGTCACCCTGTAATCTCCTAAGATCCTCATCACATTTCACCCTGCCACCCAGCTGATGAAATTTGCGAATGTTATTGCTAATACCATCTTGTATATCCTGAAGATAGATTGTAAAAAGCTGCGGTCCCAGTACTGATCCGTGCGGTACCCCACTGGTCAGTGCCCGGCATTCCGAAATGGAGGGGTGGAGGAGTGTGGAAGGATGAGAGAATGCAGGCTGCGGCCCTATGAAGCAGGGGGAGGGCTTGCAGTTGGCCTGTGTGGGGATGTGGGAGACTACAGGAGCCTGGTGGGCAAGGGCTGGCTGAAAGGCAGCTGGAGGGACGGAGGGAGGGAAGCACGCACGGAGGAGGAAGAGCAAAGAGAAAAGAGAAAAAAAAGCCAAAGGGGATAAAGAGAAAGAGCAAGAAAGAAAATGTGGCTGGCCAGCACGCCTTGAAGTAGGGAGAAAAGGCAGGGGCCAGCGCCTACGGCCATACTAGTCTGAAAACGCCCGATCTCGTCTGATCTCGGAAGCTAAGCAGACTCAGGCCTGGTTAGTACTTGGATGGGAGACCGCCTGGGAATACCAGGTGCAGTAGGCTTTTTCCGCCAGCAGTGGCTGCTCAAGTCACCCCTCTGCACTTGTCTTGTGCCAGGCAATGGAGCGGCAGGTTATTTTTGCTGCTGCTGCTGCTGTGCCTGGCATCAGTCTCCTGCAGGCACGAGACACGGAGGGGAGGAGAGCGGAGCGCTGCCAAAATCAGCAAGAAAGGCGGAAAGAAAGGGATTGGGGCTGCACGCTGTCTGCGGGTGGCAGTCAGGAAAGGCGGACAATAGACAATAGGTGCAGGAGTTGGCCATTCTGCCCTTCCAGCCTGCACCACCATTCAATATGATCATGGCTGATCATCCTTAATCAGTATCCTGTTCCTGCCTTATCTCCATAACCCTTGATTCCACTATCCTTGAGAGCTCTATCCAACTCTTTCTTAAATGAATCCAGAGACTGGGCCTCCACTGCCCTCTGGGGCAGAGCATTCCACACAGCCACCACTCTCTGGGTGAAGAAGTTTCTCCTCATCTCTGTCCTAAATGGTCTACCCCGTATTTTTAAGCTGTGTCCTCTGTTTCGGCACTCACCCCGCAGCGGAAACATGTTGCCTGCCGCCAGAGTGTCCAATCCTTTGATCATCTTATATGTCTCAACCAGATCCCCTCTCAGTCTTCTAAACTCAAGGGTACACAAGCCCAGTCGCTCCAGTCTTTCAGTGTAAGGTAATCCCGCCATTCCAGGAATTGACCTCGTGAACCTACGCTGCATTCCCTCAATAGCCAGAATGTCTCTCCTCAAATTTGGAGACCAGAACTGCACACAGTACTCCAGGTGTGGTCTCACCAGGGCCCTGTACAGCTGCAGAAGGACCTCTTTGCTTCTATACTCAATCCCTCTTGTTATGAAGGCCAGCATGCTATTAGCCTTCTTCACTACCTGCTGTACCTGCATGCTTACCTTCATTGAGTGGTGTACAAGAACCCCCAGATCTCTCTGTACTGCCCCTTTACCTAAATTGATTCCACTTAGGTGGTAATCTGCCTTCCTGTTCTTGCCACCAAAGTGGATAAGGATCCATTTATCCACGTGAAAGTGCATCTGCCATGCATCTGAGCACTCACCTAACTTGTCCAGGTCACCCTGTAATCTCCTAACATCCTCATCACATTTCACCCTGCCACCCAGCTGATGAAATTTGCGAATGTTATTGCTAATACCATCTTGTATATCCTGAAGATAGATTGTAAAAAGCTGCGGTCCCAGTACTGATCCGTGCGGTACCCCACTGGTCAGTGCCCGGCATTCCGAAATGGAGGGGTGGAGGAGTGTGGAAGGATGAGAGAATGCAGGCTGCGGCCCTATGAAGCAGGGGGAGGGCTTGCAGTTGGCCTGTGTGGGGATGTGGGAGACTACAGGAGCCTGGTGGGCAAGGGCTGGCTGAAAGGCAGCTGGAGGGACGGAGGGAGGGAAGCACGCACGGAGGAGGAAGAGCAAAGAGAAAAGAGAAAAAAAAGCCAAAGGGGATAAAGAGAAAGAGCAACAAAGAAAATGTGGCTGGCCAGCACGCTTTGAAGTAGGGAGAAAAGGCAGGGGCCAGCGCCTACGGCCATACTAGTCTGAAAACGCCCGATCTCGTCTGATCTCGGAAGCTAAGCAGACTCAGGCCTGGTTAGTACTTGGATGGGAGACCGCCTGGGAATACCAGGTGCAGTAGGCTTTTTCCGCCAGCAGTGGCTGCTCAAGTCACCCCTCTGCACTTGTCTTGTGCCAGGCAATGGAGCGGCAGGTTATTTTTGCTGCTGCTGCTGTGCCTGGCATCAGTCTCCTGCAGGCACGAGACACGGAGGGGAGGAGAGCGGAGCGCTGCCAAAATCAGCAAGAAAGGCGGAAAGAAAGGGATTGGGGCTGCACGCTGTCTGCGGGTGGCAGTCAGGAAAGGCGGACAATAGACAATAGGTGCAGGAGTTGGCCATTCTGCCCTTCCAGCCTGCACCACCATTCAATATGATCATGGCTGATCATCCTTAATCAGTATCCTGTTCCTGCCTTATCTCCATAACCCTTGATTCCACTATCCTTGAGAGCTCTATCCAACTCTTTCTTAAATGAATCCAGAGACTGGGCCTCCACTGCCCTCTGGGGCAGAGCATTCCACACAGCCACCACTCTCTGGGTGAAGAAGTTTCTCCTCATCTCTGTCCTAAATGGTCTACCCCGTATTTTTAAGCAGTGTCCTCTGTTTCGGCACTCACCCATCAGCGGAAACATGTTGCCTGCTGCCAGAGTGTCCAATCCTTTGATCATCTTATATGTCTCAACCAGATCCCCTCTCAGTCTTCTAAACTCAAGGGTACACAAGCCCAGTCGCTCCAGTCTTTCAGTGTAAGGTAATCCCGCCATTCCAGGAATTGACCTCGTGAACCAACGCTGCATTCCCTCAATAGCCAGAATGTCTCTCCTCAAATTTGGAGACCAGAACTGCACACAGTACTCCAGGTGTGGTCTCACCAGGGCCCTGTACAGCTGCAGAAGAACCTCTTTGCTTCTATACTCAATCCCTCTTGTTATGAAGGCCAGCATGCTATTAGCCTTCTTCACTACCTGCTGTACCTGCATGCTTACCTTCATTGAGTGGTGTACAAGAACCCCCAGATCTCTCTGTACTGCCCCTTTACCTAAATTGATTCCACTTAGGTGGTAATCTGCCTTCCTGTTCTTGCCACCAAAGTGGATAAGGATCCATTTATCCACGTGAAAGTGCATCTGCCATGCATCTGAGCACTCACCTAACTTGTCCAGGTCACCCTGTAATCTCCTAACATCCTCATCACATTTCACCCTGCCACCCAGCTGATGAAATTTGCGAATGTTATTGCTAATCCCATCTTGTATATCCTGAAGATAGATTGTAAAAAGCTGCGGTCCCAGTACTGATCCGTGCGGTACCCCACTGGTCAGTGCCTGGCATTCCGAAATGGAGGGGTGGAGGAGTGTGGAAGGATGAGAGAATGCAGGCTGCAGCCCTATGAAGCAGGGGGAGGGCTTGCAGTTGGCCTGTGTGGGGATGTGGGAGACTACAGGAGCCTGGTGGGCAAGGGCTGGCTGAAAGGCAGCTGGAGGGACGGGGGACCTGCGGAGTGCCTGTAGATTTTTCTACAGAGACGTGGGACTCAGGAATCTAGAGACCGGAGCTCGTCTGTGCGGGATTTTGCAGAGACCGTGTTTGCGGAGGAACGTGGACCTACGGGGTGCCTGTGATCTGTTTCACAGAGACGTAGGACACAGGAATCCAAAGACCGGGGGTGCCTGCAAAGGGACCTGGGAGATCACGGGACTGAAGGTCCGGGAATTGGCTAAATAGTGATAGATTCTCATGGGATAACACAGGAATCTCCGATTTTACAAAATCCTCGGCAATGGGAAATAAGGGATCCAAGGCGAATAAGGGAAAGGTAGACTTGAGCGAAGACAATGAAAAATACCCCGGGGTACCTGACGATAGTCCGTTAGGAATAATGTTAAATAATTGGGATCAGGGTAGGAGAAAAGGAAAATCTAGAAAGAAGATGGTGAGATACTGTCAAACGTGGTCCCAAACACCTATTCAGGGAGACTCAGTGTGGTGGCCTAAATTCGGCACTGATGAAGACTGGGTCCGGCAAGCTCTAATTTTATATGTCAATTCGAAACCTAATGTTACTCGGGGGGAAAGTGATTACGCCCTTTGTTGGCTGCCAGTCACACTATCTTGCAAAATGAAGGTAACCAATGAAGACTCGAAAGGGCAGAAAGAATGGGAACCTTTAGATCACTTACCGCCGCCCTACGTGACCCCGTCGGCCCCGCAAAATGGTCCTTCGGGTGGCGACGATTCAGGGGAAGGGGAAGAAAGCGGGGAGGAACCACCAGGTGCCTCAGGAGTACAGACTAGATCTCAAGCTGAAAAGAGTCACAGACGGAACTCTGTCCCGATTGCAAGAATGAATCCACTCCGGGAAGTGCCCATGGGAGGTGCGGAAGGAGGGACGGGATATGTGAACGTCCCCTTAACGAGTACTGAAGTACGGAATTACAAGAGGGAGATGAAGGGCCTACTGGAGGACCCCATGGGCCTGGCTGAACAATTAGATCAGTTCCTGGGGCCAAATACTTATACGTGGGATGAGATGTATTCCATCATGGGAACATTGTTCTCTAGCCAGGAGCGACAGATGATACGTCAAGCTGCGCTGTTGGTCTGGGAGAGAGAGGGAGGAGCAGGAGGGGAGCAGAAATTTCCCCTCACCGACCCCGAGTGGGATTAGCAAACGGAAGAAGGAAGACGCAACATGAGGGATATGCGGGAATATTGGATAAAAGGAATAAGGCAGGCAGCCCAGAAGGGGCACAATTTTACCAAGGCCTTTGGGAATCATCAAAACCCGGAAGAAACCCCTACAGACTCCCTAGACAGGATTAGGAAGAACTTGCAGCAGTTCGCTGGGGTGGACCCTGAGACGGAAGTGGGACAGCAACTCATACGGGTAGAGTTTGTGTCAAAAGCCTGGCCGGACATACGAAAGAATTTAGAGATGATTGGGATAGTAAACCTCTGAGTGAACTGCTACGGGAGGCGCAAAAGGTGTTTGTGAGAAGGGACGATGAGAAGCAAAAGAAGGCGACAAAGATAATGATGCAGACGGTGCAACAAGTGACAGCTGGAAGGAGGGAAAAGGGGGAGCCGTGGCAGGAACCGGAAAGGGGAGAGTCGTCTCAAGAGCAGAGAAAAAGAGGACCGGGGCCGGAACAAAGGAAGGGTGGAGGAACTCGAGGCCGCGACAGGGAAATGAAGAGGATACTCAGATGTTACTACTGTAATGAAGAGGGACATTTTAAGCGAGAGTGCCCCCGCTACAAGCGGGAAGTGCGGTCGTAGATGGCGCAACGAAACGGACGATCGAGTCCGGACGACTGCCCGGGAAGTGGTCAGCCCAATCCTGTGAGTTGTACGCCCTCCAGAGGGCCCTGAAGTTGTTGGAGGGGGAAGTGGGGACCATATATACTGACTCAAAGTATGTATACGGAATTGTTCATACTTTCGGGAAAATCTGGAAAGAGCGAGGATTGATAACTTCCCGGGGAAAAGAATTAGCTCACGAACAAATGATCAGCCTCACGTTGGAAGCCCTGGCGTTGCCTACAGAACTCGCAGTAGTCCATGTACCCGGTCACCAGAAGGGGTCGACACCGGAAGCGGTGGGAAACCGGCTGGCAGATGAGGAAGCCAAGCGGGCAGCGGTCGAAAAATCCGTCCAATTATTAACATTAATACCGTTGAGGGAAGGGCTCGCTAAACAACCCGTCTTCACCCAGGGGGAGATTGATAAAATGGATCAATTGGGTGCCCGGCTAGAAACTAACGGGAAGTGGACGGTTCCTGATGGGAGACAAGTACTAAACAAACAGATCACCCGGAGTATTCTGCACCGATTACACCATCAGACCCACTGGGGGGTGCAAGCCATGTGTGACACGATCCTGAGAGACTATGTATGCAGGGGGATATACACATTAGCCCAACAAGAGGTAGTCGGATGCCCCACTTGCCAGCGAATTAACAAGAAAGCCATGCGTTCTATGCCAGCTGGTGGTCAGCCCCTAGCGATTAGGCCATTTCAGAGGATCCAAATTGACTTTACAGACTTACCCCCAGTACAGAGATGGAAGTATCTGCTAGTAATAGTAGACCATTTCACTCACTGGGTAGAGGCTTTCCCAACCGCCAAAGCCGATGCACCAACCGTGGCCCGTCTATTGTTAGAGAACATAATCCCGAGATATGGCATGATGGAATCTATAGACTCAGACTGCGGGACACATTTTATTTCTCGGCTACACCATTTGATCTGTACTGCCCTGGGTATCCAATGGAAATTCCATGCACCCTGGCATCCCCAGAGCTCGGGTCGAGTGGAGAGAATGAATGGCACACTCAAGACCCAATTGTCTAAGCTGATGTTAGAAACTAAGTTACCATGGCCAAAGTGCCTTCCTATTGCCCTATTGAGAATACGTACAGCACCTCCCCGGAATATCAGGGTCTCCCCCTATGAGATGCTGTTCGGATTACCATATTGGAGTAAGGTTGATGGGTGTCCCACTCTACAAGGGGGAGATGTATTTGTCAGAGACTATTTACTGGCCTTATCCCGTTCTTTTGCAGAACTCCGGAGGAAGGGTCTCCTGGCTCAAACTCCGCCGCTCGACTTCCTCTTACATAAGGTGGAGCCCGGAGATTGGGTACTTGTAAAGACCTGGAGGGCCGAAAAGCTCCAGCCGCAGTGGGAAGGACCGTTCCTGGTCCTGTTATCAACTGAAGCCGCTGTTCGGACGAAAGAAAAAGGTTGGGCCCATGCATCGAGGATAAAGGGGCCTGTTCCGCCAGAAGGAGAGAGCACTTGGACATGCGGGCCAGGGGACAAGCCATTGGTGGTAAAGCTGAAAAGACAGCGACAATGAACTCTACCTGGACTGTATTGGTGGGGATATTGATCAGTTTACTCCTGTATGTGGGGGAGGGCGAGGGGAGATGTGACAAATGTCGGACTACGGTGAGGCTTGGGAGTCAGATCTACACGGGATCATTTGTGTCTCACTCCCATGTGAACGATTGGTGTTACGATGTGAATGCACGGCAAGAATGTTGGGAGGGTGGAAAACCCTATTATCAAGTGTATAATAAAGGGTACAGTGGCAAAGTCCGTGGATGCCCTAAAAATGACCGCTGGGTGTGTGTTAACAAAGATGGGCAGTGGGGCCTACCCTCCGTGTTGCTCAGAGAGCAGATTGACAGAGTCAAGGAGACCAGAGTTCAGAACACTGAACGGGAGTTAGAGAAAGAGAACGACCGTCAGAGAACGGTCATTGTCTCTAAAGTGCCATCTATATACAAAGAGGTCGAAGAGCAGATTGAGCTCCCTGATGCAACACAAAACCTGTTTATTGATCTCACCTCTAGGATTGCCACTGTTTTAAATGTTAGCAATTGCTGGGTTTGTGGGGGGGCACATATGTCAGAACAATGGCCGTGGACTGGGCAAAGCTTAGACATATGGGAATTGCTTCAATACAATTGGACACATGTCAACGAAAGGAAAAGCCAGGGGTGAAGACTGACAAATAGCCCTGAGGGCCAGTTATGTGTTGAAGGCAAGGGGACCGTGGAGGTAGGAATTAGTCCCTGTCAGAGTGTATTGAATGCCACCACACAAGTATGGTGGCCTGAGAGTATTGCTTGGTACATTGCAAACCGAGATCGTCAAAATTGCATTCGGTTACGTTCTGATTCCTCCTCTTACCGATGGCTGACCCTTCCGATGGCATGAAAAGAGTGTGGAGCGGTGGTTGTCAGGGGAATCAATGCTGGAATAATCCTGTCCAGACTCTGCCACGGGGCCAACAATCCGAATACTGGAATTGCAGTGGTCCTGGTCCTTATGAGGGCGTCCCTGGGGTAAAGGAGTTGTGGGATGCCGTTGTGAGGCAGGGAGGGCCTGCTCCAGATGGCCTATTTTGGATATGCAGTAATCAGGCATATTCCAAACTGCCCATGGGATGGTCTGGAGTATGCTTCCTGGGTCTAATAAGACCTGAATTCTTCCTATTACCCCAGGAGGAAGGCGATGATTTGGGAGTTAAACTCTTTGACTCCCTGCGTAGGTCGCCAAGGGATATCCAAGTCGGTGATTGGGGGGATGAGTGGTCACCGGCCCGGATTATTGAATACTACGGGCCTGCTACGTGGGCACAGGATGGATCATGGGGATACCGTACTCCTATCTATATGTTAAACCGAATTATCAGGCTCCAAGCAGTCGTAGAGGTCATTACTAATCAGACCGCCCTGGCCCTGGAGTTGCTGGCTAAGCAGCAGGATCAGATGAGGGCTGCTATATACCAAAACCGGCTTGCCTTGGATTATCTGTTGGCCTCGGAAGGGGGCGTGTGCGGGAAGTTTAACCTGACTAACTGCTGTCTGAAAATTGACGATAATGGTAAAGCGGTTTTGAAGATTTCCGATGAAATTCGGAAACTGGCCCATGTGCCGGTTCAATCCTGGCGCCCTCTTGGTGGCATCGGATGGTGGGATGGTCTCCTAGGTGGTAGTTGGTGGCGCACGGCGTTACTGGTGGCTGGGGGGGGCGTAATGCTTCTACTCATCTTACCCTGCCTGATCCCCTGTGTTCAATCTTTAATCCAGAAAAATATTTCCCAACTCCAGGCAGTGGCGGTACCCCAACATGGAACGCAGGAACGTAAGGTGCTGTTGCTGCGAAAGACCAAGGATTTCCCGGGCCCCTGATGGGAGGACGCTTATCTTTGTCATGCACATCTTAAAAACAGAAAGGGTGGAATTGTGAGAGACGATTTCGGTACAAATAGTTAAGATGTGCATGACCTCAGAGTCTAAGGGGAATAGAGCCGTGGGGGTAGGGTAAAACATGCTTCTCTATAATAAAGGACGAGACATCTGCTGCTACAGAGTAGAAAAACAAGTCCTTGATTGATAAGACCACTAACTCTGACAGAGAAGAATAAGTCCTTGACTGATAAGACTACAGGGTAGAAAAACAACTCGGGAAACTGTTGCAGACTTTGTGAGAATGTGAACCTCGTGACTCTTTAGAGCTATAGGGGGGAGGGACTTGTACTGTATTTAATCAGAAACATTGTTAGCCTGGCGCGCCTTTTTTTTCAAGGATGCCCAACTCTGCAGACTTGTTAATAAAACTTTGTTTTCCTGAATTTGTCTAGAGCGATTATTGAGAAGCGATTTTCGTTTCTAACACTGAGTCTGCTTCGTTTCCGAAATCAGACGAGATCGGGCGTTTTCAGACTAGTATGGCCGTAGGCGCTGGCCCCTGCCTTTTCTCCCTACTTCAAGGCGTGCTGGCCAGCCACATTTTCTTTGTTGCTCTTTCTCTTTATTCCCTTTGGCTTTTTTTTCTCTTTTCTCTTTGCTCTTCCTCCTCCGTGCGTGCTTCCCTCCCTCCGTCCCTCCAGCTGCCTTTCAGCCAGCCCTTGCCCACCAGGCTCCTGTAGTCTCCCACATCCCCACACAGGCCAACTGCAAGCCCGCCCCCTGCTTCATAGGGCCGCAGCCTGCATTCTCTCATCCTTCCACACTCCTCCACCCCTCCATTTCGGAATGCCAGGCACTGACCAGTGGGGTACCGCACGGATCAGTACTGGGACCGCAGCTTTTTACAATCTATCTTCAGGATATACAAGATGGTATTAGCAATAACATTCGCAAATTTCATCAGCTGGGTGGCAGGGTGAAATGTGATGAGGATGTTAGGAGATTACAGGGTGACCTGGACAAGTTAGGTGAGTGCTCAGATGCATGGCAGATGCACTTTCACGTGGATAAATGGATCCTTATCCACTTTGGTGGCAAGAACAGGAAGGCAGATTACCACCTAAGTGGAATCAATTTAGGTAAAGGGGCAGTACAGAGAGATCTGGGGGTTCTTGTACACCACTCAATGAAGGTAAGCATGCAGGTACAGCAGGTAGTTGTTGGGGAGATTTCACTGCGGTGTTTAATGTAGGGCTAGGGAGGGTGACACTTCCAGCCCTGAAATGGTTAACAACAGCCAAGCGAGCTGCTGCAGGCGACTGCATGACTGCTGGAGCTTGTAAGGGATATGCATAATGTTAATTAAATCTTGGAGCCTGTAAATACCAGCCAGTATCAATTGCCCCATCGAAACTCGGGATTAATAAAGAAACTGATCGGAATCTGTAACTGTTAGACAAGTGTGAATTGCTCTATCGGAACCTGTAACTAGTGAGTGTGAATGGCTCTATTTAAGTCTAAAGTTGATAAGTGTAATTGACAATTTAGTTAAACTAAAACTATTGAAAATGGCTAGCCTGTCAGACGCATAGTAATTCCTTGACACAATGGACTATTGAATACGGGATTGGAACCGCACCCGGGGATGGCTGAGCCATTGTCAAGCACAGCAGGAGCTGGACAGGCACTTCGATGCGGCCAATAGGAGGACGGATCCCCAGCGCGCACAGATGAATGGACCAATGGGGAAGGCGAACTGACCGGGGACTCCAGGCAGCGCGAAGTATAATTGTGTCAACTTTGAACGGGAAGGGAGAACGCCTTCTCCAACGAATGCATGCTTGTAGATTCGTTGTATCAGTTAGGATTCTGTGAATAAACTGCTGTCTGCGTCTAATCATAGTTGCCAGTGTGAGTCTCTCCTTCCAAAAGAACACGCAAAGACGGGACCCTCCGGGTCCGTCTTAACATAGTGAAGAAGGCTAATAGCATGCTGGCTTTCATAACAAGAGGGATTGAGTATAGAAGCAAAGAGGTCCTTCTGCAGCTGTACAGGGCCCTGGTGAGACCACACCTGGAGTACTGTGTGCAGTTCTGGTCTCCAAATTTGAGGAGAGACATTCTGGCTATTGAGGGAATGCAGCGTAGGTTCACGAGGTCAATTCCTGGAATGGCGGGATTACCTTACACTGAAAGACTGGAGCGACTGGGCTTGTGTACCCTTGAGTTTAGAAGACTGAGAGGGGATCTGGTTGAGACATATAAGATGATCAAAGGATTGGACACTCTGGCGGCAGGCAACATGTTTCCGCTGCGGGGTGAGTGCCGAAACAGAGGACACAGCTTAAAAATACGGGGTAGACCATTTAGGACAGAGATGAGGAGAAACTTCTTCACCCAGAGAGTGGTGGCTGTGTGGAATGCTCTGCCCCAGAGGGCAGTGGAGGCCCAGTCTCTGGATTCATTTAAGAAAGAGTTGGATAGAGCTCTCAAGGATAGTGGAATCAAGGGTTATGGAGATAAGGCAGGAACAGGATACTGATTAAGGATGATCAGCCATGATCATATTGAATGGTGGTGCAGGCTGGAAGGGCAGAATGGCCAACTCCTGCACCTATTGTCTATTGTCCGCCTTTCCTGACTGCCACCCGCAGACAGCGTGCAGCCCCAATCCCTTTCTTTCCGCCTTTCTTGCTGATTTTGGCAGCGCTCCGCTCTCCTCCCCTCCATGTCTCGTGCCTGCAGGAGACTGATGCCAGGCACAGCAGCAGCAGCAAAAATAACCTGCCGCTCCATTGCCTGGCACAAGACAAGTGCAGAGGGGTGACTTGAGCAGCCACTGCTGGCGGAAAAAGCCGACTGCACCTGGTATTCCCAGGTGGTCTCCCATCCAAGTACTAACCAGGCCTGAGACCACTTAGCTTCCGAGATCAGGCGTTTTCAGACTAGTATGGCCGTAGGCGCTGGCCTCTGCCTTTTCTCCCTACTTCAAAGTGTGCTGGCCAGCCACATTTTCTTTGTTGCTCTTTCTCTTTATCCCCTTTGGCTTTTTTTTCTCTTTTCTCTTTGCTCTTCCTCCTCCGTGCGTGCTTCCCTCCCTCCGTCCCTCCAGCTGCCTTTCAGCCAGCCCTTGCCCACCAGGCTCCTGTAGTCTCCCACATCCCCACACAGGCCAACTGCAAGCCCTCCCCCTGCTTCATAGGGCTGCAGCCTGCATTCTCTCATCCTTCCACACTCCTCCACCCCTCCATTTCGGAATGCCAGGCACTGACCAGTGGGGTACCGCACGGATCAGTACTGGGACCGCAGCTTTTTACAATCTATCTTCAGGATATACAAGATGGTATTAGCAATAATATTCGCAAATTTCATCAGCTGGGTGGCAGGGTGAAATCTGATGAGGATGTTAGGAGATTACAGGGTGACCTGGACAAGTTAGGTGAGTGCTCAGATGCATGGCAGATGCACTTTCATGTGGATAAATGGATCCTTATCCACTTTGGTGGCAAGAACAGGAAGGCAGATTACCACCTAAGTGGAATCAATTTAGGTAAAGGGGCAGTACAGAGAGATCTGGGGGTTCTTGTACACCACTCAATGAAGGTAAGCATGCAGGTACAGCAGGTAGTGAAGAAGGCTAATAGCATGCTGGCCTTCATAACAAGAGGGATTGAGTATAGAAGCAAAGAGGTTCTTCTGCAGCTGTACAGGGCCCTGGTGAGACCACACCTGGAGTACTGTGTGCAGTTCTGGTCTCCAAATTTGAGGAGAGACATTCTGGCTATTGAGGGAATGCAGCGTAGGTTCACGAGGTCAATTCCTGGAATGGCGGGATTACCTTACACTGAAAGACTGGAGCGACTGGGCTTGTGTACCCTTGAGTTTAGAAGACTGAGAGGGGATCTGGTTGAGACATATAAGATGATCAAAGGATTGGACACTCTGGCGGCAGGCAACATGTTTCCGCTGATGGGTGAGTGCCGAAACAGAGGACACAGCTTAAAAATACGGGGTAGACCATTTAGGACAGAGATGAGGAGAAACTTCTTCACCCAGAGAGTGGTGGCTGTGTGGAATGCTCTGCCCCAGAGGGCAGTGGAGGCCCAGTCTCTGGATTCATTTAAGAAAGAGTTGGATAGAGCTCTCAAGGATAGTGGAATCAAGGGTTATGGAGATAAGGCAGGAACAGGATACTGATTAAGGATGATCAGCCATGATCATATTGAATGGTGGTGCAGACTGGAAGGGCAGAATGGCCAACTCCTGCACCTATTGTCTATTGTCCGCCTTTCCTGACTGCCACCCGCAGACAGCGTGCAGCCCCAATCCCTTTCTTTCCGCCTTTCTTGCTGATTTTGGCAGCGCTCCGCTCTCCTCCCCTCCGTGTCTCGTGCCTGCAGGAGACTGATGCCAGGCACAGCAGCAGCAGCAAAAATAACCTGCCGCTCCATTGCCTGGCACAAGACAAGTGCAGAGGGGTGACTTGAGCAGCCACTGCTGGCGGAAAAAGCTGACTGCACCTGGTATTCCCAGGCGGTCTCCCATCCAAGTACTAACCAGGCCTGAAACCGCTTAGCTTCCGAGATCAGGCGTATTCAGACTAGTATTGCCGTAGGCGCTGGCCTCTGCCTTTTCTCCCTACTTCAAAGTGTGCTGGCCAGCCACATTTTCTTTGTTGCTCTTTCTCTTTATCCCCTTTGGCTTTTTTTTCTCTTTTCTCTTTGCTCTTCCTCCTCCGTGCGTGCTTCCCTCCCTCCGTCCCTCCAGCTGCCTTTCAGCCAGCCCTTGCCCACCAGGCTCCTGTAGTCTCCCACATCCCCACACAGGCCAACTGCAAGCCCTCCCCCTGCTTCATAGGGCCGCAGCCTGCATTCTCTCATCCTTCCACACTCCTCCACCCCTCCATTTCGGAATGCCAGGCACTGACCAGTGGGGTACCGCACGGATCAGTACTGGGACCGCAGCTTTTTACAATCTATCTTCAGGATATACAAGATGGTATTAGCAATAACATTCGCAAATTTCATGAGCTGGGAGGCAGGGTGAAATGTGATGAGGATGTTAGGAGATTACAGGGTGACCTGGACAAGTTAGGTGAGTGCTCAGATGCATGGCAGATGCACTTTCACGTGGATAAATGGATCCTTATCCACTTTGGTGGCAAGAACAGGAAGGCAGATTACCACCTAAGTGGAATCAATTTAGGTAAAGGGGCAGTACAGAGAGATCTGGGGGTTCTTGTTGTGGCATATAAATGAATTAATGTTATTTCTGCAAGTATAAATTCTGATACAGAATAGGAATGAGAAAATACATATTCAGTAAAAAGAAAGCATGAGACATGAATACAGAACAATGGTGGATATATGGGCAAACAGGAAAGCATCTGTTTCCCCTCCTCAAGACACAGGAACTAACCCTAATCAAAGAGGTCAAAGTGGCCTCTGGATGGAAATAGATGCTGATAGAAGAAAAGATATGCCTAATCAATAATCTATAATAGACTGACGTCAAACACCCTTATGGGAGTCAGAGATAAGAGTTTGTCACGGACAAAACAGGATAAACAGAAGTTGTGGGATAAGTCTTAAGGAAATGAGTGACGTAAGCGAAGCTGGGAACAGACAATGGCATGAGGAAAACATATGGTATAAACTGCGAGGGTTTTTTGGATATAGTGTGCATTTTGTCATTACCTTACCAGGTAGTTAGACAAAGCACCCATCTATAGGTGTACAAATAAATGGCTGATCAGAAATTAGTCTCGGACTGAAATTATTAAAGTGAGTGAGCTTTTGTTTCTCACAATTGGGGGCTCGTCCGGGATTTTCTTCCATCACCGGGGGGAGTGGCTGGCCTTGGACACTGGTAAGACGCGTCCCGTTCCCCATTGAGGAGCGGTCTCGTGTCCCGGTTTGGTCTGCTCCCTTGGGTGACTGATGTGAATCCTATAAGAGAGACATCTGAATCAGACAGTGATAGGAGCTCGATAGAAAATACGGTGACAAAAGGGGCCAGGCAACTCTGTGCACAGACCAAGGTAAGAAAATTGACTTTTAAGTATTGCCTTGGTGGCCGGGATTGAGTTTTAGTAGTTAATAAGGGACTAACGAAGGAACTCAATATGTCTTGTGCTTTGGGTAAGGAAAAAGCCTCCGGGGAAACAAAGTAAGGACACGGCAATGGAAATGGAGGCGGGGTCCCTTACAACATTCCTCCGGAAAGTCCTTTGGGCAGGATGTTGTGGAAATTGGCAAAATAATACTTGTACAAGGGAGAAAGATGATTAAATATTGTTGCTTTGTATGGACTAAGGACTCCATTCTTCGTCCCGCTGTCTTCTGGCCAAAGTACAGATCGGACGAAGACTGGGTTTGTGAATATCTGAATTTATATGTCAATGTGCGAGAGACAGAGAGAGAGAGAGAGAGAGAGAATGTAAAGAGCTGTCCAGCTGGTAGGAAGTTTAACCCTTTGTGATTTGGTTTGAGTGAACATTTGTTTGTTGGTGATTGAATGTTTGTGTTTTATTCCCTGGAGCTTGAGTTCCAGGACTGTTTTGAATCTGATTTTGTTATGGAAACTTAACATGATTTCTTTTAAGGTTAAGGATTCTATTGTGATTATGAAGAAAAAAAAAGGAATGATAACTCCTGTTCTTTTTACAGATCATGACTGCCTTACTATCAGTTTCTAACTAATCTCTTTTATCTTTACAGAACAGCGATTTATGGAGGACAGTTGAAGTTTCAGTTCAACATTAGATTGTGGTAAAAGCAAAATTCTATGGTTAATATCTGTGACCTTGGATTCAGCCATTGTTCATGCATTAGAAGTTTTTTTTAAAAAACTTGAGTAGACGAGTTCTTTTAAGGCAATCTCTGATTATTTTACGACCTATAGTATTGTAATTGAGCAATGATTGGTCAGGACTATTTAAGAAAACTAATTTTGGATCTAAATTAAAGGACTAAAACTGGGTAATTACAGTGAATTGCAAAATTGGGAACTGTATGCATTTTGCATTTTGACTATTAAACACTGAAGAAATGAACGTAAATATATATAAATATATTTATAAGTTAGGAACAGGCTTTGAAGGTTAGTCAAGCATGAATTGATGAATTGGTGTTTGAAGTTATGGGGAGCTAGAAATATTGCAATACTTCTTTAAAAAAAAAGATAAAGGGGGAAAAAACGTAACGACTTATCCCCTTTGGGAGGTACCCATAGGGGACAAAGAGATTGGGTTTGTAAGTGCCCCCCTCACCAGTGGGGAGGTCAGAACATTTAAAAAGGAAATGAAGGTCCTGGTTGAGGATCCGGTGGGGTTGTCTGAACAAATTGATCAATATTTGGGGCCCAGTCTGTATGCCTGGGCTGAATTAATGTCTATTTTGAATATATTATTTACTGGGGAGGAAAGGGGACTTGTACGAGGAACTGCCATTAAAATATGGGAGAGGGAACACCCGATTGGAGATGGGGATGCTGGACAGGGAGAGGTGAAGTTTCCCCTCAGAGACCCCCAGTGGGAAAACCAAAACCCGGAGCATAGAGAAGAAATGAGGGAATTGAAAGACCTGATTCTAAAAGGAATAAGGGAGGCAGTTCCGAAGTCACAGAATTTGATTAAAGCCTTTGAAATTAGACAGGTGAAAGATGAGACTCCCTCAGCTTTCTTGCAAAGATTAAGGGACTCAATGCGGAAATACTCTGGAATGAACCCTGAGGACCCAGTGGCACAGGGTCTTTTGAAAGTACATTTTGTGACAAGAGCATGGCCAGACATACAGAGAAAGATACAGAAGATAGAAGGATGGAGTGAAAAACCATTAGATGAATTGTTGTGAGAGGCACAGAAAGTGTTTGTAAAGAGGGAGAGGACAAGGGGGAACATTTGATAGAGGGTTTGAGCGACAGGGGCAGAGATGGAAGTCGCTACAGGCAGGATGCTATTATTGTGGAAAGATAGGGCATTTTAAGCGGGAGTGTCCTGATCTACAAAGGGAAGAAAAGGCAATTCCGCTTATGAATTATGATGAAGAATAGGGGTGTCAGGGGTTCCTGCCCTCAGGGGCCCACCAGGAACCCTTGATAAACTTGAAGGTGGGACCGTGTAGGGAGGAGGTAATCTCCCTAGTAGATACGGGGGCAGCACGGTCATCGCTGAATTTTAAACCAAAGAAAGTAGAAATGTTAACACGGTCAATTACTGTTTCGGGGGTGAAAGGGGAAGGATTTACTGTTCCAGTATTTGAACCTATGATGATAGAAGGTCCTAAAGGTAGGGTTACAGGGGAACTGCTGTATATCCCTGATATAGGAAGTAACTTACTGGGGAGAGACCTAATTATCCTTTTAGGACTGGAGATTGGAATTCAGGAAAAAGAATTAGTTGTACAACTGGCGATGTTGACAGAGGATGCTGAGAGAAAGATAGACCCTATTGTATGGGCTAGAGAAGGGAATCGTGGAAAACTACAGATCCCTCCCCTTTTAATAAATTTAAATCGGAAAGGGGACGTTGTCTGTGAACGACAATATCCTATTTCCATAGAAGGTAAACGGGGACTGCAGCCAGTAATTGAGGGACTGATTAGAGATGGTTTGTTGGAGCCATGTATGTCTCCTTATAATACCCCAATTCTACCAGTGCGGAAATCTGATGGAACTTATCGATTGGTGCAGGATTTGAGAACATTAAATCGGATAGTACAGGTCAGGCACCCAGTGGTGCCAAACCCCTACACGTTATTAAGTAAGATCCCTCATGATCACAAATGGTTTAGTGTGATAGATTTAAAGGATGCCTTTTGGGCTTGTCCCTTGGCGGAGGAAAGATTTGGGACTATCCCCCTATGAAATCTTATTTGAATTACCTTATCTGGGAACGCAGGGAGAATTGCCAATTCCCGAAACTAAAGATTTGTTTTTAAAGAAGTATATACTGGGCTTGTCCTCCTCTTTATCTTTCCTCAGAAAACAGGGTCTATTGGCACAGACTCCGCCCCTTGAATTTGCTGTTCATCCCATCCGGCCAGGAGATTGAGTCTTAAAATCATGGACAGAGACGAAGCTGCAGCCAGACTGGGAAGGGCCGTATCAGGCTCTTTTGACTACCGAAACGGCAATAAGGACGGCAGAGAAAGGCTGGACTCATTACACTCGGATCAAAGGGCCAGTGGACCCTCCAGTTGAGGAAGAAGTCTGGACGCAATCAATGCAAGACCCGCTGAAACTCAGACTAAAGAGACTTTGAGTAATTGACTATACAGTGGCGACGCGAGCGCGGGATTATTTCTGTAAGATTGTATATTAAGCCTTTTTGTGTTTTAGCATAATGATCAGAATACTGGGAATGCTTAGAGTTATGATGCTAGCCCTCTTCGTATTGGGATTTTGTTACATATCATTTTCATATGTATTATTAATGGTTCCTGAGTCTGATAATCCACAAGTAATAGACACTGATATATGTAGCTTAGTAAATTGTAGGAATGTAGCTAATCAGAGACAATACCGCAACTCAGAGATACATCTTAAGTCCTATGGGGATGGCCTCGGGGATGGTACCTGGTATAATGGTCTTGTCACCGGACCCCCTTCCGACCAGCACGCGATTGTCCCGATAAAAAGTGTAACCCCATATATTTAACGATAAGAAAAACCACATGGCACGAAGCAGTTTTGGGAGGTGGCACTTATGAGGTACAATTAAATGAAACATTTGGGATTGAAATGAAAGCAAATGGGAAGGAGTTTGTGGGCTGTTGTTTTCGAATTAGCATAAGACAGGGAAAAATGGGTAGAATTACTGGGTAATGAGATACAACCTTTCACCCCTCCCAATGATCCTAAAGTAGTAAAAATTATAGAGGTAAAGGATTTGAAACAGACCATCGAGATAGAGACTGGGTACGGGGATGCAAATGCCTGGGTTGAATGGGCAAAGTATCCTGTAAAAAGTCTGAACAAGAGCAATTGCTATGCATGTGCCTCCGGAAGGCCAGTGGCCCAGGTGGTTCCCTTTCCGCTCGGGTGGAAGCGAGACAGGAAGGGCATGAAATGTATGATAGCCCTGTATCAGGATGACACTGCATGGAATGATAGGAATTGTACCTCCCTATCTCTGATGTTCCCTCCCTTGGAGGAGAAAGATGCAAAAGTTCCCCCCACATTTTCCGCCGCAGTTGGAAATCACAGGTCATGTGTGCACAGGCGAGGTACGAGTCGGTCGATACATTTGGGGGAGCTGAAATTATGTACAGAGATTAAGAATGTTACCGAAACGAAGAAGGGAGGGAACTACTCAGCATTAAAGGTTCCCCGAGCGGATCTGTGGTGGTACTGTGGAGGAAAAATATTGAGACCCACCCTACCTCCGGATTGGAGAGGGATATGTGCAATTGTACAATTGGCAATTCCATTTACCCTGGCATTTGAGAAGGAAAAGATAGTAGGGAAAAAGGGAAGGGGTAAGAGATTACTGTTAGATACTTCTTTTGATGACAGGATTTATCTCGATTCGGTAGGAGTCCCTAGGGGAGTACCTGAATTCAAAGCTCGTAACCACATTGCAGCAGGCTTTGAGTCAGCTCTCTTTTGGTGGGTAACAATTAATAAAAATGTAGACTGGATAAATTACATTTTTTATAATCAACAGCGATTTATAAATTATACAAGAGATGCGGTTAAAGGAATATCAGAACAGCTTGATGCGACGAGTAGGATGGCATGGGAAAATAGAATAGCCCTTGATATGATTTTAGCAGAGAAAGGGGGTGTATGTGTGATGTTAGGAGGAAGCTGTTGTACCTTTATTCCTAATAACACTGCGCCTGATGGTTCGATTACTCGGGCCTTACGGGGATTGACTACCTTAGCAGAGGAACTGGCTGAGAATTCAGGAGTAGACACATCTCTCACAGGGTGGCTTGAATCCTGGTTTGGAAAATGGAAGGGGGTGGTGGTTTCTATCCGAACTTCCCTGATAGTAGTAGTCGGGGTATTGGTGGCCAGTGGCTGTTGTATCATACCCTGTATACGAGGGCTCACCCAGAGGCTGATTGAAACAGCCTTGATGAAACGAATGCCCCTGAGGGGAATCAGACAGAGGAACTTTATCAACTAAATAATAAGGAGATGAGTGAGACTAAGATGGATGAAATCTCTGAAATGATGCTTGCGAATTTTGGGAACAATGTTAAAAAAAAAAGGAGACAAAAATGCAGAAGTTAACAGATAGTAATGAAAAGAAAAAGGGGAAATTGTGGGATATAAATGAATTAATGTTATTTCTGCAAGTATAAATTCTGATACAGAATAGGAATGAGAAAATACATATTCAGCAAAAAGAAAGCATGAGACATGAATACAGAACAATGGTGGATATATGGGCAAACAGGAAAGCATCTGTTTCCCCTCCTCAAGACACAGGAACTAACCCTAATCAAAGAGGTCAAAGTGGCCTCTGGATGGAAATAGATGCTGAGAGAAGAAAAGATATGCCTAATCAATAATGTATAATAGACTGACGTCAAACACACTTATGGGAGTCAGAGATAAGGGTTTGTCACGGACAAAACAGGGTAAACAGAAGTTGTGGGATAGTCTCGCACATCCCCACACAGGCCAACTGCAAGCCCTCCCCCTGCTTCATAGGGCTGCAGCCTGCATTCTCTCATCCTTCCACACTCCTCCACCCCTCCATTTCGGAATGTCAGGCACTGACCAGTGGGGTACCGCACGGATCAGTACTGGGACCGCAGCTTTTTACAATCTATCTTCAGGATATACAAGATGGTATTAGCAATAACATTCGCAAATTTCATCAGCTGGGTGGCAGGGTGAAATGTGATGAGGATGTTAGTAGATTACAGGGTGACCTGGACAAGTTAGGTGAGTGCTCAGATGCATGGCAGATGCACTTTCATGTGGATAAATGGATCCTTATCCACTTTGGTGGCAAGAACAGGAAGGCAGATTACCACCTAAGTGGAATCAATTTAGGTAAAGGGGCAGTACAGAGAGATCTGGGGGTTCTTGTACACCACTCAATGAAGGTAAGCATGCAGGTACAGCAGGTAGTGAAGAAGGCTAATAGCATGCTGGCCTTCATAACAAGAGGGATTGAGTATAGAAGCAAAGAGGTTCTTCTGCAGCTGTACAGGGCCCTGGTGAGACCACACCTGGAGTACTGTGTGCAGTTCTGGTCTCCAAATTTGAGGAGAGACATTCTGGCTATTGAGGGAATGCAGCGTCGGTTCACGAGGTCAATTCCTGGAATGGCGGGATTACCTTACACTGAAAGACTGGAGCGACTGGGCTTGTGTACCCTTGAGTTTAGAAGACTGAGAGGGGATCTGGTTGAGACATATAAGATGATCAAAGGATTGGACACTCTGGCGGCAGGCAACATGTTTCCGCTGATGGGTGAGTGCCGAAACAGAGGACACAGCTTAAAAATACGGGGTAGACCATTTAGGACAGAGATGAGGAGAAACTTCTTCACCCAGAGAGTGGTGGCTGTGTGGAATGCTCTGCCCCAGAGGGCAGTGGAGGCCCAGTCTCTGGATTCATTTAAGAAAGAGTTGGATAGAGCTCTCAAGGATAGTGGAATCAATGGTTATGGAGATAAGGCAGGAACAGGATACTGATTAAGGATGATCAGCCATGATCATATTGAATGGTGGTGCAGGCTCGAAGGGCAGAATGGCCAACTCCTGCACCTGTTGTCTATTGTCCGCCTTTCCTGACTGCCACCCGCAGACAGCATGCAGCCCCAATCCCTTTCTTTCCACCTTTCTTGCTGATTTTGGCAGCGCTCCACTCTCCTCCCCTCCGTGTCCCTCCAGCTGCCTTTCAGCCAGCCCTTGCCCCTACTTCCCGAGTGCATTTAGTGTCAGAGCTCAGACATTTTGAAATCATGTCGAAGATATCTTACGTTTTTGTTTGATCTTCACTGTGGTTTCATGTTGCTCAACGCCTTGAGTGTATGCATCCAAAAACAGGGAGATGATACTATAGCGTTTGAATGCTTCCTTCGGAGTAATGTGTAGATGATTTGTTCCAGTATTTCAGGACAGACATAAACGGTTCGGAACCGATTCAGCGCAATTTTCCACCCATATTTCTTTTGCATTTCTGCTTAATTGCTGAAGAAACATTTGCCAGCCTCAGTGTGAATCCATGAGAGTTTCCTGGAGTCAAAGGTGACTAGCTTTAAATGCAAAAGACCACTCAGTGTTCTGACATGTTACAACTCAGTTCTGGGTTGTGGGGGACTGACAGCAGATTGTGGACAGTTGGATGTGACCCAGCGATGTGGTCTGCTCCTGAACCACACCAGGCCTGGTGTTTCTTCTGTTTCATTCCTGGAGAGGGACAGAGGATTTACATTTCAAGCATCGTGACAAGGCATCAAAGTTGGGAGAGGCAGTACATCAGAGAACAGTTGGCCAAATTTGGCCAATTGGCCAAATTTCCCTCTATCCCCTGCCTCCGCATAAGCCTACCATGGGGAACCTTATCAAATGCCTTACTAAAATCCATGTATACTACATCCACTGCTCTACCCTCATCCACATGCTTGGTCACCTCCTCAAAGAATTCAATCAGACTTGTAAGGCAAGACCTACCCTTCACAAATCCGTGCTGGCTGTCCCTAATCAAGCAGTATCTTTCCAGATACTCATAAATCCTATCCCTCAGTACCCTTTCCATTACTTTGCCTACCACCGAAGTAAGACTAACTGGCCTGTAATTCCCGGGGTTATCGCTATTCCCTTTTTTGAACAGGGGCACAACATTCGCCACTCTCCAGTCCCCTGGTACCACCCCCGTTGACACTGAAGACGAAAAGATCATTGCCAACGGTACTGCAATTTCCTCTCTTGCTTCCCACATAATCCTAGGATATATCCCGTCAGGCCCGGGGGACTTGTCTATCCTCAAGTTGTTCAAAATGTCCAACACATCTTCCTTCCTAACAAGTATCTCCTCTAGCTTACCAGTCCGTTTCATACTCTCCTCTTCAACAATACGGTCCCTCTCAAAGGTCCTGATGCTTCGGCAAACTGTTATCCAAACATTTGATTATCTGAAAAAATACACCCTGCCCATGTCGTTCAGATAATCGAGGTTGTCCTGTACACCTAATTCCTGTGAAATGTTTCCTTGTTGGAAAGTCTAGGTCCAGGGTTACTGTTTCAAACTGAGTCACTGCCCACTTTAGACAAACAGAAACCTTCTCTCAGAGACGAGTGACTCTTTAGAATTCTAAAGGTGATGTAAGCAGAAGCTGTGCTTCTTTTTAAAAAAAGAAAGGTAGATATTACTGGAAGGTAGATTGTTGATTAACAATCGGAGGAAACGTTATCCTGGGTAGGTAGGCCTGTGCAGTAATCATTACAGAAAGGCTGAACAATTTCAAGGTGCAAAGGGCCTGCTCCAAATTTGCAGTTAAACCCATTGGTTTTGACACAGAACAGCATTTGGAGGTGAATTGACTTCATGCCAGGATAGGGCCTCCCCAGCTATTACAAAGCTCTGCCTAATATTAGCATGTGGGCAGATCCCCAGGATTCAAATTATCCAGATTTTACTGTAATCAGATTATATTCTTTCAAATGTTACTTGGCTGTTGTACATCTAATATTGTATTAACCCCACATTTAACATGCAAGACAAAATAACTAAGTTGGTGTGAGTTCACTGCACTGAGATAAATACTGAGGAAATGAACAAAGCAGATGTCAAATTAATAGATTCCATAAATCTTAATTTTATTTAAGCATTTTGTTTGCAGTATAGACAAAAGATTTCAGAAGTTGAATTAAAATATTTTAAACAACTTGGCAACAAAGTTCTAATGGCGCCAAAATTTCCCCCTTAACAGATACAATGAAATGTAATGAGCAAATTAACTTCATCTTTCACAGTAAAGGCTACAAATCAGTACTCAAATTCTCTATCAAAAATGTAATAACTGTTTTAGTTAACTGTAATAGGTATAAGCACCTCAATCCATATCAAACTGGAATAAAACATTTTGGAAATGGAAAACTATGGAACCTCAGCACTGAAGAATAGAATGTCTTCATTAATAAAGAATGATTGGTCCACAACGAGCTGGCAGTCTTTACAGATGTTTTCAATGCCACAGTAATCACTGCCAATAACTTTTAGTTTATAAATAGAACCTTATAATTAATAAATGTGGTGAAATATACCAACCATTTAAACAAACAGATCTGTAATTAAATGGTACCAACCAACCAAGAGCATTCCCCCCATTCCTGGGAAAAATGCCATATCATGTTCCTATGCGTGCTTATCAAAACTCAGAACCCCTGCTACAAGTTAGGCCAAATTTCCAAAAATCAGTAACCATGAACTAAAACAGTGAAGGTATTTTTAACACCTATAATTAATACCCCATCTTCCTGATTATATTTTATGGCCATGCCATTTCTAGTGTCCATACTATCTGCACACACCGTAACAAATTAACAGAAATCATGTATTAAGTGAGACAGGAAAAAAAATACACAAGGTATCATGGGATGTTCACAATACACAAGGAATTATGGTTACTTACAGCAAAAGTGACTGTAACTGAACAAGTAGATTCTATATTGCCTATTCATTTTTAAATGGGGAAAATCATATGAAACAACTGGAGTCGGTGATCCCTGGCGTGCTTAAAGTAGAATGCGCAGTTTTCTCAGCCAATGAATACTTCTACTCATGAAGTAATCCATTATTTCCCCCGTGAGAAACTAGTTTGCTAAAGAATTAAAGCTAAACAAGAATCCTAACATAATATACTAGTCATATTAGGAGTCTGCTCAAATTCCTGACAAGCTGTCTGGGCATACGGTCAACATGAACAAATGAAGAACTTCCGATTCTTTAACGACATCTGATGGAGAGGAAACAAGCAAATAAACTGTTCTAAACAAACCAGGGCCCTCACCTAATGAGGCCGGAAACCTTGTCTGTGGAGAATTTTTGGCGTCACTTGTAGAAAACCTATATGTTGTACATTTTTAAACTTGCAAGTGTTATATAATTGTAAACAATAAGCACCAAACTGCACTACATGCACTTCAATATTACAGCAAGAATGACCTAGCATAACTAAACAGAGAAAAGGGCATCCATGCAAGATTTCCAACTCTTTGTTACAAGGACAGTTACATTTCAAACTTGACACAATTCTATTGTGGTTACATACAGGGCCTACAAAATGGATGAAATGGTGGCAGTGTGAGGTGTGGCCCTTACTAGCCTGAACTAGAGGACAGCCACCATTTACCTTGCACATTTTTTTACGTTTTTTCATCTTTGTTATTCAACTCTGCTGTCTCTGACAATTCTTGACATAACTAGAAAAGACAAAATTGTAATCATTGAACTGGGCACACTGGCGATCGAGGCGCTTGAATCCTTCAATTTTCTGGGGAGAAGAAAATGAATTGCGACATTTGGAATTCTGCAATGAAACAAAAACAACGCATTACAACAAAGGTGGGTCTCACAATTTATAAACTCAAACATCCAGTGAATGCTATACAAAAGTTCCATGGAAAAGAACACAATAGTTGTTGCCACTTTTTATAAAGAGTTTGAAAAATTTCAAAAAATGGATTAGCCTGCAGTAGATGAGGCTGCTCGACTTTTTATTCCTTCAGATGTAAGCACTGCCAATCCCTGAAAACCCAAGATGGCGTGACCTTATTCAACTTCCCCACTTTGCAGTGTAGGTTCCACCGAATATTAGAGTTGTAGGCTCCTGACCCAGCAAGTGAAGGAAGGACAACATCGTTCCAAGTCACAAAGGTTAAAAATACTTTAAATATGGTTCCAATATGTCTGCAGGCCTTGGCCTAAGTGGCAACAGTCACATCCACAAAGTTCAATTGCAGAAACCTTGGTGAGTTGCTGCAGTTTATCTTTTAACTGGAACATTTAGCTGCCACTGTGCACAAGTAACCCACGGTCTCTTAGATGAGGTTAAAAAGCCTCATTTAGGAAATGAAGACTATTCCAACAGATTCCTGATTTGGACTTTGTAGATGGTGTCCAAGTTTGGGTAGTTCCGATGATCACTGTTTGTTACAGCATCTGTCTTGTTCCTGACAGCTCAGAATTTACAGCTAGTCCAATTCAGTTTCTGGTCAAAGGTATCTCTTGCAATGCTCAGACGAGAATTGAGCGATGGCAATATCACCGAATCTCTTCGGGCAAATGGGCCATTGTCTGGGATCAACTGTTACTTACCACACATGCAACCAAACTGGAATGCTGACCACTTCGTGGAAAGATAGAAACTAAGAACAGAAGATTCAATATGATCACAGCTCATGTGCAATTTCAATGCCATAATTCCACTTTCTCCCTATGTTTTTAAAATCCAAAAAAATTAGCAATCTCTCAAATATAGTTGAGTGCCCCACCTGCACAGACTTGCAGCAAATTCTACAGCTGACCACCCTATGAACGAAATGCCCATAACTTCAGTCCTCAATGACTGCTATTTGAGAACACATTCTTTTGTATATACACACCCTCTGATATATCACTATTTAATTGTCTGCACTTCTGCATTTCACACTGATGTGCATGTCACATTTATCCACATTATATTGTACCTGCTATGTGTTTCCTCCTACACTCAACTTGCTGAGATCACAATGAAGCGTCCTTTCATCTTCACAACTAAATCCCACCTGGTTTTGTTCCCAAACTTAGAAATATTGCAATTGGATCCTTTATCCAAGTCATTTATATGTATTGCCCATAGCTGCAGTCAATGACCTGACCCTTGCAGCACGTTACCGCCTGCCATCTGGAAAAAGACAGATTTATTCCCATCCTGTTTCTGGTCTGTGAACTGTGCCAGTACATTATCCTAATCCACATGCTTTAACGTTGGCCAGTAGCCGATGTGGAACCTTGTCTAAAGCCTTCCTGAAGTCCAAATACACATCCACTGGCTCCCACACATTAATTCTATTAATTACATTGTCAAAAAAACTCGAAGATTTGTGAACCATGAATTCCCTTTCTTTCATGGAGAGCTGGTACAATTACTACATTTAAAAGGCACCTGGATGGCTATATGAATAGGAAGGGTTTAGAGGAATACAGGCCAAGTGCTTGAAAATGTAACTAGATTAATTTGGAATATCTGGTCTGCATGGATGAGTTGCACTAAAGGGCTTATTTCCATATTGTAAATCTCTATGACCCTATGACCTTAATCACATGAATGCTTTCCAATTGTTCCAAATGTTATCACCTACCTTATAAGAGTGAGCATTTGCTGCTTAGCAGGCTCATTGATGTAGGTACATAACTTTAGAGTTCTTGTGGCACAGTGCTAGTGTCCTTACCACTGAGCCAGGAGGTCCAAGTTCAAGTCCTACCTACTCCATTAGTAGATAACATGTGTGAGTAGTTAACAAAATATCTAAACTCCAGCATTGCCTCCAATACTGAGGGGAGGCTAACTGCTCCGTAATTCTGTTCTTTCATTTTAAAAAGTATGTAGCTTACAATTGCCACCCTCCAACTCACAGGAATTGCTCCAGAACCTATTTTACCTCAAGGCTGTTTCATTCCGTACTCTGCACTGCAGATTGGCAAGTCCCAGGATTTATCTGTCTTTAGCCCTATAAACATACAGCACTGTTTTTAAAATTGAATTAATGTTGATTTTCTTCAATTCCTCCCCCGCATCATAACTTTGGCTCACTAACATATCTTAGAAATTGGGTCCTTTCTTGTGACAAGGAGCAAAATGGGTTCAATTCTTCGGTCTTTCCTGTTCCATTATAATTCCCCTCATTCTATCATAGAACCCCTACAGTGTGGAAGCAGGTCATTCTGCCCATTGAGTCCACACCAACTCTCCGAAGAGCATCCCTACCCTATTTCCCCATGGCTAACCTACTTAGCCTGCATATCCTCGGACACTATGGACTAGCATGGCCCATCCACTTAACCTGCACATCTTTGGACTGTGGGAGGAAATCTATGCAGAGATGGGGAGGATGTGAAAACTCCACACACACAGGTGGCCAAGGCTGAAACTGAACCTGGGTCCTTGGCGCTGTAAGACAGCAGCACAACCATCAAGCTACCGTGCCACCCGACTGTAAGGAACTTGCATTTGTCTTTACAAATACCTTTTTCTTTACATTTTTAGATAAGTTTTAACTTTTAATACAAGTTTACTCATACTCCAATCCCATATCCCCTGATCCTTCCCTTCCTCTTTTGCTAACTTTAAAACTGCTACCAGTCCTTAGTCTTGTGACTTTTCATGGCAATTGTGTTTCAATTCTTTGATCTCATACTGGTTGAGCCACCTTTCCTTTTTTTGTATTGCTCTGTATAGAGATCGACTGCTTCACTATTTGAGGAGATGCAAATGGAAGCGAACACTCATCATCTGTAAACATGCCCACTACTGATGTTATAAAGAGAATGTCCTTGATCAAACAGCAGCACCTGGGTGCTGAGATGATTAGCCTCTATCAACAAACACTGATTTGGATCCCATTTACTATCCTGAGAAAAAGAACAGGAAATAACCACCATAAGAAATGACATCACCACAGGAAATGACAGCACCAACCTAAGGACACCCAAACAAATAGAAAGCGGGCTACACCACCAGTGCTCCATCTGAGCCTCATGTCGAGTTTCTGCATTTCTAGTCAAGTTGCAACAAACTATGTAGCCATTGTCACATTGCACTTGTTGTAACTTCTATTCTAAATGCTTTTTAAACTCCGATGCTTCTAACAGTATTCGGAAGAAATATTGGCAAATCTTTTTAAAAGTAATCCAGTCCTGAAATATATACATTATTGGGAATGTCAGAAATTAATACTCATTCCCTGTTGTGTGGACTGTAACAGAGCAGACTTTTAAGGACAACAGGCTACTTAAAAGACGTCAGTGAAATAACTGAATATTAACAGCAATCTGATGACTCCTTTGTTACTTAAATATATCATTTTATTTCCTGATTTGAGAGCGATGGTTCAAAATTTGAACCTGCCATGGTCGGGATTTGAGCATAAGTGGTCCAATACACTTGGTCTTCTCTCAATCAAAGATCACCTGAAATATTATCTCTAGTTTCTCCTGGCACAAATACTGCTCTCGCCTGAGGGCTCTAAGCATTTGTCTACTTTATTTCAGAGGTCAACCATATACTCGTTTTACAGAAAAACCTAGAATCTCACCTGATTAACAAAAAGGGTTGTGACAAATTTCCCTGGCTTGAAGACATCTACCACTTTTCTGATTAGGTCATCGTAAGAAGTCTGGGCCAGGTTAGTCTCAAAGCTAACATAGGAGAAGTCTGGCTCTGGGGTGATATGAATTGTCCAGTAAGTTCCCTAAAAAGACAAAGCATTATATGACTCATTTCAGTTAAGTTATAATTACTTTATTAATTCCGTAGAAAAGATTCTAAAGTCAAACATTTCCCCTGCATTATTTGCATATTACATTAGTGGTCCTGAAGTAGCACAAAACAGCCAAGTGAATTTTAAAGCCTGTTCCTTCGCCTACTCCAGATTTCAATAACATATCAGAACCTTCAAATGTTTTCATTTCTCCTTCAGGATTTTGATATATTCATATTGTCAGATGATTGCATTTAAAAATTAATTTCTAAGCAACTGGTAAGCTCATTCAGCTAGGTTGTTAAAAACAGCAATGTATGCTATTAAAAAGATGTTTTATGTACTAAAAGAATCCCACGTAATCCCACAGGAAAATGTATTTAAAGATCTGTCCCGTAACTTTGAAGAGAAAGATCCTCATTCCATAAAAACTCAACTCTGGTAGGACACATTGTAATCCACAATTGTTCTCAACACAGTATGATCTGCAGCCAACAGTAGCCAAGTGTGATTTCCTTTTGCATTCAGGACAGCTATATCCTGTGAGTGCACAGATCACTTTGCAACTATCTTGTCTGCAAGATCAGAAAATATACTGGTCTGAGATGTGAACACCCTTACTTCGAAGTTCACAAAAGCATCATTTCCAAAACAAGGAAAAGAATCTTCATTTGCAATACACTTCAGCTTGAGAGATATGGTAAGTCTCATGTTTAAAGACTGCAACCTGAACAAGCTACATTTGTCTAGGCCATCAAAACTACTCTTAATAGCCGGCATCCCAAAATGATTTTTCAAATGAAATGCTTGTCAAGTGTATAAACCTTGAACAAAATGCATAGCTGATTAAAAAGCTGTCTGAGCACACTTCATTCAGAAAATGTGAAAAGGGCACAGTATTTCACACAATGGACAACTGTCATTGACTCTTACAAAATGATTTCTCTTGGCTAAAAACATTTCATTTGTATTAGTCAGTTAAACTTTGGGTGCTTATAGAATAAGTCAAGGCAAGCTCGTGAGATGCAATGCCTTCTAACTTTGAGACATTTTTATTTGATGATGAGGGAAGGGGAGGGCAGGAGGGAGAAGAGACACAGATAGGAAAAAATTAGAAGTTCAAGATAGGACGCAAACTTACATCCACTTTCATTCCATTCATTGAATACCCACAAGGATCGAACAGTGTGGCATCAATGACTGAACCTGGTATCAGGTCACGAATTCCACTCATCTTAAAAAAAAACACCATGTTTCAGCTTCCAGAGATTAAAAAAAATGTTTTTAACCTTTAAAGTTTATTTCATACATACTCGAGTGACATCATTTACAGTAACACCATCTTTCATGAAGAACTGGTCCATGACAACTGGATCAAGCTCGCTCATCAGAACCTCAAGTGTCTGATCCGGCTGTTTGATCCCACTATCCTCTGGCATATCCAGAGTGTAAAGATACCTAGATCAAACATAAATGACAATATTTGAATGAAACTTTACATTAAAAATTCATAATTGGTAAGCATTCAGCAAAATGCACTTCTACAGAACTCAACTATGAGACCTATCACTTAGAACAGAACAACTGCTTAAGACTTGTAAACAGAACCATGTGGGAATATGATTATGATTTGAGCTTAAGGCTGACTTTCAGTGTCTGAAATACAAAAAAGTTGTCATTCTGAAGTACAACACAATTGCACCAACCTGGACACAGCCAAAGTCATCTGTAACTAACCTAACTTCACAATAAGCTGGGACAGAGAGTTGGTAAAGTCATACGTGACTTATTGTCTT
The DNA here is from genome assembly GCF_037043375.1 of Chiloscyllium plagiosum. Lineage (NCBI taxonomy): Eukaryota > Metazoa > Chordata > Chondrichthyes > Orectolobiformes > Hemiscylliidae > Chiloscyllium > Chiloscyllium plagiosum. The sequence goes on along the minus strand of NW_028270141.1, from coordinate 123,997,690 downwards.
GTTCTCTTTCCTTTGTTCTGATGGCATTTTCCTGAAACTTCTCCAAAACAATGGTTAAAAGGTCAAATCAGAGCACTGAATTAATTGGATCCATGTCCATAAAAATTTGCAGGAAGATTTCAGCTTACCAGCAATCAGAATTCATACGTCCCATGCAATAGGCCGCCCCATCTGGAGTGAATAAATGCTCACGGTTAGAGACCAATATGCTACAATAATTTCAGTTTCCAAGTCAAGCACCATCTTTTTGAATTGACTTGTAAAGCAAGATTGATAGGTGGCCACAGATAACAAACTTTTAATGTTTTGATACAGGTAGGCAACTGAACAGACTATAGCAGTTTTGACATATCCAAATTCTCCTGAAAAAATACTCAGGATACTGGGTGAAATGTGATTAGACAATCATCTGTTGTGTTCAAATAAGTTAGATATACATTCCAGCCACTACTGGCTGCAACAACCAAACATGAGCTCATTTCTATTGGTTATGGCTTTCTGCTGCTCCAACGCCATGACCACCAGTGTCCCTCACTACCTATCTCCCACCTACATGTGGCCCTTAAACACTGAAATAGTAACATGTTTTCCCCTTGTACGCTGACAATATCCAGTTCTACTTCACTCAACTCTTCCAGAATTACTAACTGCATGTGTAACATCCACTATTAAACTGAGAAATTTCCAATTAAATGTCATTGTCTTCACTGTCGATTCTACATCCCAATCTCCTGAATCTGTTACATAAATGCTACCCTTGAATAATGCTACCCCCTCCAAATTGCTTCCAATTTTTTTTTTGAATGTCACTATTCTTCAACTTCAGCACACAATCTGGCATCCTGCAGCCTCATCTCTAACAGCTGGCACATTATATTTATTTGCTTCAATGTTTATCATCAATATGTCTACTCTGTTACAAGTGATATACACCTACAGATGCAGTCTTTAGATCAGTCTTTTTGTTATCGAAGTAATATTGAGTCTCGATTGCTGAATTATTCCTCAGTTCACTTTTCTCTACCATTCACTTCCCCTCATTTTCAACTACTTTGGGGAGACAGGACGCTAATGTGCAGAGTGCTTCATGGAACACCCCTGGAAAACATCGATTTTCCTGCTCCTCAGATGCTGCCTGACCTGCTGTGCTTTTCCTGCACCACTCTTCAACCTTGCTTCACATATGTTCACATTTGCAAACAGATTCAGCACTGAAGATTTTATTAGCTTCAATAATTTCTGAGTTGAACTTACTTGGGAACACCATATCCAGAAATTCTACCTCCTCCTGAAAGTTCCTATGTGGGTATTCCTGATGTGCTGGCTTCACAAAGTTTTTGCGGGAATAGAAGAAATCCTGTATTTAAGTTACACGCACAGATTTCAATTAGGTGGATTTAGAGCTTTTACAACACAAGTAGTGACTCTTAAAATTAGCTGCTAAATGTTCAACAAATGGTGAAGACAAGACATATGGTGTTACTTCCTAACAATGTGCTAGTGTCAGTTTTCTTTTAAAATGTTTGGCTGCAGTCAGGAAGTTCCAGAGATTGACAGAAGCCAATTTGTGCAGATGTGATTTAAGGATTATGAAACTCTGAATTGTGAAGTATGTCAATTATACTATGCTGCATGCCAAACACACTATTAGAACGAAATCATTATAACAGATATCATTTCATCCCCTGTATATACATTACAATCGTTTGCATTTCAGTTTCTTGTGCCACCACTCTAACTTTCACTAGTTCACTTGTTAGCTATACCCATTACAACAGTTGAATGTTCCTCCTGCAGAATATGGGAGGTAAGGGTGTCCCTGCTGACTACATCTGCAGGAAGTGCACCCAACTTCAGCTCCTCGAAAACCGCGTTAGGGAACTGGAGCTGGAGCTGGATGAACTTTGGATCATTCAGGAGGCAGAGGGGGTTATTGAGAGGAGTTACAGGGAGGTAGTCACTCCTCAGGTACAAGAAAAAGGCAGATGGGTTACAGTCAGGGGACAGAAAGGGAACCGGCAGGCAGTGCAGGGATCCCCTGTGGCCATTCCCCTCAACAATAAGGATACCGTTTTGAGGGGGGACAACTTACCGGGGAAAGCTGTGGGGCACAGGGTTCATGCACAGAGTCTGTCCCTGCTGCTCAGAAGGGAAGGGGGAAGAGGAGCAGAGCAGTAGTCATTGGGGACTCCATAGTTAGGGGGACAGATAGGAGGTTCTGTGGGGACAAGAGAGACTCACGGTTGGTGTGTTGCCTCCCAGGTGCCAGGGTTCGGGGATCCTTAAGGGGGAGGGGGAGCAGCCCCAAGTCGTGGTCCACATATGCAGGAAGAGAGATGGGGATTTAAGGCAGAAATTCAGGGAGCTAGGATGGAAGCTTAAGAGTTAGAACGAACAGAGCTGTCGTCTCTGGTTTGTTGCCCATGCCACATGCTAGTAAAGCGAGGAATAGGGAGAGAGAGGAGTTGAACACGTGGCTACAGGGATGGTGCAGGAGGGAGGGTTTTGGATTCTTAGATAATTGGGGCTCTTTCTGGGATAGGTGGGACCTCTACAAGCAGGATGGTCTTTATCTGAACCAGAGAGGTACCAATATCCTGGGGGGGAAATTCGCGAAGGCTATATTGGGGTGGGTTTAAACTAATCCAGCAGGGGAATGGGAACCAAAATTGTAGTTAGAGTATAGAAAAGGTTGAGGTCCAAAATCAATTTTCAGGGATGCAGGATGGCACCGGCAAGCAAGAATTGGTTTGAAGTGTGTCTACTTCAACGCCAAGAGCATCAGAAATAAGGTGGGTGAACTTGCAGCATGGGGTGGTACCTGGGATTTTGATGTTGTGGCCTTTTTGGAGACTTGGATAGAGCAGGGACAGGAATGGTTGTTGCAGGTGCCAGAATTTGGATATTTCAGTAAGAACAGAGAAGATGGTAAAAGGGGGGGGAAAGATGTGGTATTGTTGGTCAAGGACAGTATTGCAGTTGCAGAAAGGATGTTTGGGGACTCGTCAATTGAGGTAGTATGGGCTGAGGTTAGAAACAGGAAAGGAGAGGTCACCCTGTTGGGAGTTTTCTATAGGCCTCCGAATAGTTCCAGAGATGTAGAGGAAGGGATTGCAAAGATGATTCGCGATAGGAGTGAGGGAGACAGGGTAGTTGTCATGGGGGTCTTCAACTTTCCAAATATTGACTGGGAACACTATAGTACGAGTACTATAGATGGGTCAGTTTTTGTCCAGAGTGCGGAGGGCTTCCTGACACAGTATATAGACAGGCCAACAAGGGGCGAAGCCACATTAGATTTGGTATTGGGTAATGAGCCCGGCCAGGGGTTAGACTTGGAAGTAGGTGAGCACTTTGGTGTCAGCGATCACAATTCTGTTATGTTTAATTTAATGATAGAAAGGGATAGATATATACCACTGGGCAAGATTGTCTGACAATCACCTGATGAAGGAGCGTTGCTCCGAAAGCTAGTGTGCTTCCAATTATAGACCAGTGAGCCTTTCTTCAGTTATTGGTAAAGTGTTGGAAAAGGTTATAAGAGATAGGATTTATAATCATCTAGAAAAGAATAATTTGATTAGGGATAGTCAGCACAGTTTTGTGAAGGGTAGGTCGTGCCTCACAAACCTTATTGAGTTCTTTGAGAAGGTGACCAAACAGGTAGATGAGAGTAAACTGGTTGATGTGGCATATATGGATTTTGACAAGGCATTCGATAAGGTTCCCCACAGTAGGCTATTGTACAAAATGCGGAGGAATGGGATTGTGGGAGATAAAACAGTTTGGATCAGTAATTGGCTTGCTGAAAGACACAGGGTGGTGGTTGATGGGAAATGTTCATCTTGGAGTCCAGTTACTAGTGGTGTACCGCAAGGGTTGGTGTTGGGTCAACTGCTGTTCGTCATTTTTATAAATGACCTGGATGAGGGCGTAGAAGGGTGGGTTAGTAAATTTGCAGACAACACTAAGGTCGGTGGAGTTGTGGATAGTGACGAAGGATGTTGTAGGTTACAGAGAGACATAGATAAGCTGCAGAGGTGGGCTGAGGGGTGGCAAATGGAGTTTAATGCAGACAAGTGTGAGGTGATTCCTTTTGTCGGAGTAACCGGAATGCAAAATACTGGGCTAATGGTAAGATTCTTGGTAGTGTAGATGAGCAGAGAGATCTCTGTGACCAGGTACACAGATCCTTGAAAGTCGCCACCCAGGATGACAGGGTCATTAAGAAGGCATAGAGTGTTTTAGCTTTTATTAATAGAGGGATCGAGTCCCGGAACCATGAGGTTATGCTACAGCTGTACAAAACTTTGATGCGGCCGCAACTGGAGTATTGTGTACAGTTCTGGTCACCACATTATAAGGAGGACGTGGAAGCTTTGGAAAGGGTGCAGAGGAGATTTACTAGAATGTTGCCTGGTATGGAGGGGAGGTCTTACGAGGAAAGGCTGAGGGACTTGCGGCTGTTTTCGTTGGAGAGAACAAGGTTGAGAGGTGACTTAATAGAGACATACAAGATATCAGAGGGTTAGATAGGGTGGACAGGCCTTTTTCTAAGTATGGTGACAGCGAGCACAAAGGGGCATAGCTTTAAATTGAGGGGTGATAGATATAGGACAGATGTCAGAGAGTAGTAAGGGTATGGAACGCTTTGCCTGCAACGGTAGTAGATTCACCAACTTTAAGTGCACTTAAGTCGTCATTGGACAAGAATATGGACATACATGGAATAGTGTAGGTGGGATGGGCTTCAGATTGGTATGACTGGTCGGCGCAACATTGAGGGCCGAAGGGCCTGTACTGCGCTGTAATGTTCTATGTTCAAATGTGGATTACGTGCAAGACCTACAAAACAATGTCAAAGTTACCTGAATGGAATCAAAGCCGCAGTACTCACGAGCAAGTTCCAACAGGGGTTCCAGTGCTTGCAGTAAGAGGGTGGTACCGCATGTCTTCAAAATGAAACGTCTCTTGGAGACAAACATGCTACTCTCACTGTAAAACAGACAAAATTAAAAAATTAAAGATGATCTCCCACATCTCAACTTTTCGAGTTCTTTGGCAATTTAAACAAACTTTTAAAACAGGATATTGTTCACCATCTTCATTACCACCTGAGCGTCATACAAAGCTACCACCTAGAAAGAACTTTCGAAAGCTGATTGGAGGCAGATGTTCACAGGTAAAGGGACGGCTGGAAAATGGGAAGCCTTCAGAAATGAGAGAACAAGAATCCAGAGAAAGTATATTCCTATCAGGGTGAAAGGGAAGGCTGGTAGGTATAGGGAATACTGGATGATTAAAGAAATTGAGGGTTTGGTTAAGAAAAAGAAGGAAGCACATGTCAGGTATAGACAGGATAGATCGAGTGAATCCTTAGAAGAGTATAAAGGAAGTAGGAAATCAGGAGGGCAAAAAGGGGACATGAGATAACGTTGGCAAATAGAATTAAGGACAATCCAGAGGGTTTTTACAAATATACTAAGGACAAAAGGGTAACTAGAGAGAGAATAGGGCCCCTCAAAGATCAGCAAGGCAGCCTTTGTGTGGAACCACAGAAAATGGGGGAGATACTAAATTAATGTTTTGCATCAGTGTTTACTGTGGATAAGGATATGGAAGATATAGACTGTAGGGAAACAGATGGTGACATCTTGCAAAATATCCAGATTACAGAGGAGGAAGTGCTGGATGTCTTGAAACGGTTAAAGGTAGATAAATCCCCAGAACCTGGTCAGGTGTACCTAAGAACTCTGTGGGAAGCTAGACAAGTGATTGCTGGGCTTCTTGCCGAGATATTTGAATCATCGATAGTCACAGGTGAGGTGCCGGAAGACTGGAGGTTGGCAAACATGGTGCCACTGTTTAAGAAGGGCGGTAAGGACAAGCCAGGGAACTATAGATCAGTGAGCCTGACGTCGGTGGGCAAATTGTTGGAGGGAATCCTGAGGGACAGGATGTACATGTATTTGGAAAGACAAGGACTGAATAGGGATAGTCAACATGGCTTTGTGCGTGGGAAATCATGTCACACAAACTTGATTGAGTTTTTTGAAGTAACAAAGAGGATTGGTGAGGGCAGAGTGGTAGACGTGGTCTATATGGACTTCAGTAAGGCGTTCGACAAGGTTCCCCATGGGAGACTGATTAGCAAGGTTAGATCTCACGGAATAAAGGGAGAACTAGCCATTTGGATACAGAACTGGCTCAAAGGTAGAAGACAGAGGGTGGTAGTGGAGGGTTGTTTTTCAGACTGGAGGCCTGTGACCAGTGGAGTGCCACAAGGATCGGTGCTGGGTCCTCTACTTTTTGTCATTTACATAAATGATTGGAATTCGAGCATAAGAGGTACAGTTAGTAAGTTTGTAGATGACACCAAAATTGGAGGTGTAGTGGACAGCAAAGAGGGTTACCTCAGATTGCAACAGGATCTGGACAAGATGGGCCAATGAGCTGAGAAGTGGCAGATGGAGTTTAATTCAGATAAATGAGAGGTGCTGCATTTTGGGAAAGCAAATCTTAGCAGGACTTATACACTTAATGGTAAGGTCCTAGGGAGTGTTGCTGAACAAAGAGACCTTGGAGTGCAGGTTCATAGCTCCATGAAAGTGGAGTCACAGGTAGATAGGATAGTGAAGGCGGCGTTTGGTATGCTTTCCTTTATTGGTAAGAGTATTGAATACAGGAGTTGGGAGGTCATGTTGCGGCTGTACAGGACATTGGTTAGGCCACTGTTGGAATATTGCCTGCAATTCTGGTCTCCTTCATATCAGAAAGATGTTGTGAAACTTGAAAGGGTTCAGAAAAGATTTAGATTAGATTAGATTACATTAGTGTGGAAACAGGCCCTTCGGCCCAACAAGTCCACACCGACCCGCCGAAGCGCAACCCACCCATACCCCTACAGTTACCCCTTACCTAACACTACGGGCAATTTAGCACGGCCAATTCACCTGACCTGCACATCTTTGGACTGTGGGAGGAAACCGGAGCACACGGAGGAAGCCCACGCAGACACGGGGAGAATGTGCAAACTCCACACAGTCAGTCGCCTGAGGCGGGAATTGAACCCGGGTCTCTGGCGCTACAAGGATGTTGCCACGGTTGGAGGATCTGAGCTATAGGGAGAGGCTGAACAGGCTGGGGCTGTTTTCCCTGGAGCGTCGGAGGCGGAGGGGTGACCGCATAGAGGTTTACAAACTTATGAGGGACATGGATAGGATAAATAGGCAAAGTCTTTTCCCTGGGGTTGGGGAGTACAGAACTAGAGGGCATAGGTTTAGGGTGAGAGGGGAAAGATATAAAAGAGACCTAAGGGGCAGCTTTTTCACGCAGAGGGTGGTGCGAGTATGGAATGAGCTGCCAGATGATGTGGTGGAGGCTGGTACAATTGCAACATTTAAGAGGCATTTGGATGGGTATATGAATAGGAAGGGTTTGGAGGGATATGGGCTGGGTGCTGGCAGGTGGGACTAGATTGGGTTGGGATATCTGGTCGGCATGGATGGGTTGGACCAAAAGTCTGTTTCCGTGCTGTACATCTCTATGACTCTGAGTCTGACCCACAGTTAATTCTCCACCTTTGCCAACACAAGTTACAAGTGTCCCCTCTGCCTCCAAACAAATTGTTGGAAAGAAATGTTTCAAATTCAGACACTTTCCCTCTCGTAACTTGCTGGTCCACAATATGCCACTGAGTAGTAGCTCTTGGGCTCCCTAACAGAGCTTGGGTGCAAGACTGGCTCATTCATTCCTTTAAGCCTACTCCCCAATCTAGAAGGTCACAGCTGCTGGTTTCAACTCCATTGTCCTGTTCTTGTCTCCAAATCTCTCCAGAAACTCTCGACTTCTCTGGTCTATTAAAAACAAATTTATCTCAGCCTTGAACAAATTCACTGGCCCAGCCTCCATTGTGGATGGAGCACTTAAATAAGCATTAGATCTTTGGATACAATATTAAAGAAGAATTATTAGCATTTGTCACAAAAACAAATAGTAATGGAAACCTTAACCTGAATATAGATTGGGTCGGTCAAATTTTCGAAGGTTTGGAGAATGCTTGTGACTATTTCCTGGAATAATACACTACGGAATAAAATAGAGATCAAGTTTTATAAAAAAATCCAGTATTCCACAATTAGCAGAATTAATGAGTATTGCAAGAGATCCACTGGGGAAATAATGACAATAGCACAACTGAATTCCACACTAAGTTTGAAAACAATATTGTCAGCTATGAAGATTAAAAATGAACATTAGTTAGATATGAGGGAAGAGCTGGCTATTGTTGATTGGGTAAACAGACTAAAATATAGATGGCACCAATATAAGAGATGTGGTTTAAATTACTGAAAAAACATCAGGATTTAGGATTGCAAGTGTTTTAGAAGTTAGAAGGCTGTTGATTCTATTTTTTTCATGTTTAATCAAAGTAACCAGAAACATAAAAATAGATTGCAAGAGCTTCTATAAGTATATGAAATAAAGTCACTTTGAAGCAGGCAGGTGACATGATCATGAGGAACTGGGACAGACATGGAACAAATATTTTATGTCTTCTGTTGTGAAAACAGACACAAATCACATACAAGAAACAGAGGGTCACTGGCAGTGTGGGTGCACTAAAAGTGAAGGTCGAACCTTGCAGAAGCAGTGTGCTGCATCATTGTACTAAAAGAGATAGCTACAGAAATGGTGTAACCACAGCTATGACTTTTCACATCTCTAGATTTTGGGATGGTGTCAGCAGCTTGGAAGCTAGCTAGCTATGCCTGGAAGGCGGCAAGAGAAAAGAGAAAACTACAGGGCCATTACATTGACAATCGCTGGGGAGGAAGTAGAAAATGGAGTATTAGGTTGACAGACAGTGAACCACAGAGTGCCGCACGCTTAACTATTAACATTCTATATTAATAACTTAGATACATTACTTTGTTTGATCTATGTTTGCTAATGGTATGAAGCTAGTTGCAATTGAAGCTGCAGGGTACAGCAAATTGAGAGACAGGTAAAGTGTCAGGCAACAAGGTGGTTGATGGAGAAATGAAAGACCATTTATTTGAGTTAAATGAAGAGAAAATCATTTTTAATGGCATTAAACACAAAGGTTGATGTATACAAAATCCTGAGGAGAAAGTGAGGTCTGCAGATGCTGGAGATCAGAGCTGAAAATGTGTTGCTGGAAAAGCGCAGCAGGTCAGGCAGCATCCAGGGAACAGGAGAATCGACGTTTCGGGCATAAGCCCTTCTTCAGGAATGAGGAAAGTGTGTCCAACAGGCTAAGATAAAAGGTAGGGAGGAGGGACTTGGGGGAGGGGCGTCGGAAATGCGATAGGTAGAAAGAGGTCAAGGTGAGGGTGATAGGCCGGAGTGGGGTCCCAGAGGTGTTCTCTGAAATGCTCCGCAAGTAGGCGGCCTGTCTCCCCAATATAGAGGAGGCCACATCGGGTGCAGAGGATGCAATAGATGATGTGTGTGGAGGTGCAGGTGAATCTGTGGCAGATATGGAAGTTTCCTTTGGGGCCTTGGAGGGAGGTGGGGTGTGTGTGGGGTGTGGGCGCAAGTCTTGCACCTCCTGCGATTGCAAGGGAAGGTGCCGGGAGTGGAGGTTGGGTTGGTGGGGGGGGTGTGGATCTGATGAGGGAGTCACGGAGGGAGTGGTCTTTACGGAATGCTGATAGGGGAGGGAGGGAAATATATCCTTGGTGGTGGGGTCCGTTTGAGATGGCGGAAATGACGGCGGATGATGCGCTGTACATGGAGATTGGTGGGGTGGTAGGTGAGGACCAGTGGGGTTCTGTCCTGATGGCGGTTGGAGGGGCGGGGCTCAAGGGCGGAGGAGCGGGAAGTGGAAGAGATGCAGTGGAGGGCATCGTCGACCACGTCGGGGGGGGGAAATTGCGGTCCTTGAAGGAGGAGGCCATCTGGGTTGTACGTTTTTGGAACTGGTCCTCCTGGGAGCAGATGCGGCGGAGACGAAGGAATTGGGAGAATGGGATGGCGTTTTTACAGGGGGCAGGGTGGGAGGAGGTGTGGTCCAGGTAGCTGTGGGAGTCGGTCGGTTTGTAGTAGATGTCTGTGTTGATTCGGTTGCCTGAGATAGAAATAGAAAGGTCGAGGAAGGGGAGGGAGGAATCTGAGACTATCCAGGTGAATTTGAGGTCGGGGTAGAAGGTGTTGGTGAAGTGGATGAACTGTTCAACCTCCTCGTGGGAGCACGAGGCGGCACCGATACAGTCATCGATGTAGCGGAGGAAAAGGTGGGGGGTGGGGCCAGTGTAGTTGCGGAAGATGGACTGTTCCACATATCCTACGAAGAGGCAACAGAGCTGGGGCCCATGCGGGTGCCCATGGCTACTCCTTTTGTTGGAGGAAGTGGGAGGATTGGAAAGAGAAGTTGTTCAGGGTGAGGACCAGTTCAGTCAGTTGAAGGAGGGTGTCAGTGGAAGGGTACTGGTTAGTACGGCGGGAAAGGAAGAAGCGGAGGGCTTTGAGTCCTTCGTGATGGGGGATGGAGGTGTACAGGGACTGGATGTCCATGGTGAAGATAAGGCGTTGGGGACCGGGGAAGCGAAAATCATGGAGGAAGTGGAGGGCATGGGTGGTGTCCCGAACGTAGGTGGGGAGTTCTTGGACTAAGGGGGACAGGACCGTGTCGAAGTATGCGGAGATGAGTTCGGTGGGGCAGGAGCAGGCGGAGACAATGGGTTGGCCGGGGCAGTCAGGTTTGTGGGTTTTGGGCAGGAAATAGAAGCGGGCGGTGCGGGGTTGTGGGACTATGAGGTTGGAGGCGGTGGATGGGAGATCCCAAGGTGATGAGGTTATGGACGGTCTGGGAGATGATGGTTTGGTGGTGGGGGATGGGGTCATGGTCAAGGGGGCAGGAGGAGGAGGTATCTGCGAGCTGGCGTTTGGCCTCAGCAGTGTAAAGGTCGGTGCGCCAAACTACTACCGCACCTCCCTTGTCTGCTGGTTTGATAGTGAGGTTGGGGTTGCAATGGAGGGAGTGGAGGCCTGCGTGTTCAGAGAGTGAGAGGTTGGAGTGGATGAGAGGGGTGGGGGAGTTCAGGTGGCGGTTAATATCGCGGCGGCAGTTGGCTATGAAGAGGTCGAGGGCAGGTAGGAGGCCAGCACGGGGTGTCCAGGTGGATGGGGTGTGTTGGAGGCAGGAGAAGGGGTCGTCAGAGGGTGGACGAGAGTCTTGGTTGAAGAAGTAGGCACGGAGGCGAAGGCGGCGGAAGAATTGTTCGATGTCACGCCGTGTGTTGAACTCATTAATCCGAGAGCGTAGGGGAATGAAGGCGAGGACTCTGCTGAGGACTGATCTTTCATCCTCAGAGAGGGGTAGGTCTGGAGGGATGGTGAAAACACGGCACGGCTGGGAGCTAGGACCTGGTGTGGGGCTGGAGCGGGGTGTGGGGGCGGGGTTAGGCCTGGGGGCGGGGTTGGGTGTGGTGATGGAGATCGGCGAAGGGGCGGGGTTAGACGTGGTGACGGATATAGGCGTGAGGGTGGGGTTAGACATGCAGTCGGAGATCGGCGAAGGGGCGGGGATAGGCGTGGTGACGGAGATAGTCATGGGGACGGGGTTAGGCGTGGTGACGGAACTCGGCGGGGTTAGGCGTGGTGACGGAGATCGGCGTGGGGGCGGATACACATGTGGCATTGTGGTCGTGTAGGTTAGTAACGTCACTGGGGGCGCAAGTGGCTGCGGCGACCACAGAGACAGAGTTATTCCCCATAGCCGCGGAGATTGCGAATCTGTCGGCAATTGTCTTCATGGTGATCGTGGAGGCGGTTGTCTGAGCGGCGATCGCGGAGGCGGTTGTCTGAGCGGCGATCGCGGAGGCTGCGAGGTCGGTGGGGACGGAAGTGACGTCATCGTCCGCGGCAGCGGCTATTGCTGCGGACGATGTAGCGGGCGCATGTGTAATGGCGCCAGACTGATTTCGGAGGCCGATGGAAGATTCTGGAACAGTTGAGGAATCCAGAGTGTGGGGGTAAGTACATGAAAGTTTTTGGTACTTACTGTCTTTAATTCCGTATACAAATTCCTGTACTTGCATAAAGAATGCAGCGTGCCAATATACCAAGCAATGAGGAATTCAAATTACTTGTTGGCTTTTGAAATGGTAATAAGCACAAAATAAGGGAGGCTGCAATGACATCCCAATTAGAGTAAAGTAATATATGTCGCTTTGGTCTCCACATTAAAGGAAGGACATACTTGCATTAGAGATGGAGTAAAGTTTCTGGAACGAGTGGGTTTTTTTTAAAATAGTGAGAGCCGCTTCAACTGGATCTACTTTCTTTGAAGAACAGAAGAACGAAAGGGTATCAGTTGAAATATTTAAGATTATGAAGGAGATGGACAGGGTAAACAGACATTTCTTTGATCTTGATTTCCAGCCAAATGGGACATTTCAGGATGAGGGATTAATCATTTAAGACCGAGATGAGGTATGATTTCTTACTCAAAGGGATGTGAATCTGTGAAACCTTCTGTCCCTGAAGGATGTGGATATGCCAGCATTGAAAATATTTAAAGCAGAGATAGACCTTTGATTTCTCAAGGAACTAAGGGATTAACGGATTGTGGTAATGGGTGGGAAAGTAGAGTTGAAGTCAAAGATAAACCATAATCTTACTCAATGTCAGAGTGGACTCAGAGCTCCATGGTTTTCTCTTACACCTATTTAGGTAACAAAATCCTGGGAGACAACGATCACTGAGAAAGTGTCAACTGTCAACTGTTCCCAAACTCTCAAAAATCTCTCTGAACTGCTGACAGTTTAAATATGGTACAGATTTTAAAAATTATATTCGAACCAATAGGCAATTTATTTTGATAGGATGTCAGCATTGCGGGCAAGGCCAGAATATATTGTTCATCCAGAACTCGTCTGGAGAAAGTGGTGAGCTATCTTCTTGAACCAACGCAGCCATATGGTACAAGGGGACACACTGTGCTATTAGGCAGGGCTTTCTAGGATTAGCAGCCAGAAATAGCAATATAACTTCAAAGTGGAATGGGGAAAGATTTGGCTGCACTTTCACATTGGTTGTATTCCATGCATTTGCTGCCCATATCCTTATAATCGAGGACAAGAATTTGGAAAGAGTTGTCCAAAAAACTTTGCCAAGTTGCTACAATTGATCTGGTATAACTTACTTTTATCTAGTGCTAATAGCTACCACTGTGTATTGGCAGGTGGAATACTGAAGATGGTGAACGTTGTATCAAGTATGTGAACTGTTTTATTCTTCAAATATCTTAATTTAGGCTGTACAATTTTTAACCTCTTTCTCCTAGTCACAGGTTTTAGCACTCAATTGTACAGGTCAGCACCTTCAGAAGCAATAAGTGACAATAATCTCGAAAAGAATGAACCCGAATGGAGGAAATATGAATGGTGAAGCTTCTCCGATCAATGCCTAGAATGGAACAGAAGCAGGAACTGTTCATGAGGTTGAAACATCAAATTTTGTTTTTCTCTCCGATAGATGCTGCCTAATTAAGGTTTAATAATTAAGGTTTCAATTAATTTCTGATTTGATTGAACATTTCCAGACTTCACAGTATTCTGCTCCAATTTAAGATGACATCTGGAATGCACTACCTAAAAAAGGTGGTGGAATCAGATTCAAGTTTTTTTTAAAACAATAAAAGTCAACCTGTTTGGACATTTTCTCTCTCACAGTAGTAGAACTTAAGTCCCACCTTCTAGCCCAGAAGTAGAGTCATAAAACCATTAACCAGACAGAATGAGACTGACAACTTAAGAGACTTCAGTAACGAGACTGCTCTTTGAAATTAACGAGGTAAAAACAATGACTGCAGATGCTGGAAACCAGATTCTGGATCAGTGGTGCTGGAAGAGCACAGCAATTCAGGCAGCATCCGAGGACAGGCAAAATTGACGTTTCGGGCAAAAGCCCTTCATCAGGAATAAAGGCAGAGAGCCTGAAGCGTGGAGAGATAAGCTAGAGGAGGGTGGGGGTGGGGATAGAGTAGCAGAGAGTACAATAGGTCAGTGGGGGAGGAGATGAAGGTGATAGGTCAGGGAGGAGAAGGTGGAGTGGATAGGTGGAAAAGGAGCTGGGCAGGTCAGACAAGTCTGGACAAGTCAGGGGATCGTGTTGCTGGAGGTTAGAAACTAGGATGAGGTGGGGGAAGGGGAAATGAGGAAGCTGTTGAAGTCCACATTGATGCCCTGGGGTTGAAGTGTTCCGAGGCGGAAGATGAGGCGTTCTTCTTCCATGCGTCTGGTGGTGAGGGAGCGGCGGTGGAGGAGGCCCAGCACCTCCATATCCTCGGCAGAGTGGGAGGGGGAGTTGAAATGTTGGGCCACTGGGCGACTTGGTTGATTGGTGCGGGTGTCTCGGAGATGTTCCCTAAAGCGCTCTGCTAGGAGGCGCCCAGTCTCCCCAATGTAGAGGAGACCGCATCGGGAGCAACGGATACAATAAATGATATTAGTGGATGTGCAGGTAAAACTTTGATGGATGTGGAAGGCTCCTTTAGGGCCTTGGATAGAGGTGAGGGAGGAGGTGTGTGCACAGGTTTTACAGTTCCTGCGGTGGCAGGGGAAAGTGCCAGGATGGGAGGGTGGGTCGTAGGGGGGCGTGGACCTGACCAGGTAGTCACGGAGGGAACGGTCTTTGCGGAAGGCGGAGAGGAGTGGGGAGGGAAATATATCTCTGGTGGTGGGGTCTGTTTGGAGGTGGCGGAAATGTCGGCGGATGATTTGGTTTATGCGAAGGTTGGTAGGGTGGAAGGTGAGCACCAGGGGCGTTCTGTCCTTGTTGCGGTTGGAGGGGTTGGGTCTGAGGGTGGAGGTGCGGGATGTGGACGAGATGCGTTGGAGGGCATCTTTAACCAGGTGGGAAGGAAAATTGCGGTCTCTAAAGAAGGAGGCCATCTGGTGTGTTCTATGGTGGAACTGCTCCTCCTGGGAGCAGATACGGCGGAGGCGGAGGAATTGGGAATTCGGGATGGCATTTTTGCAAGAGGTAGGGTGGGAAGAGGTGTAATCCAGGTAGCTGTTGGAGTCGGTGGGTTTGTAGAAAATGTCAGTGTCAAGTCGGTCGTCACTGATGGAGATGGAGAGGTCCAGGAAGGGGAGGGAGGTGTCAGAGATGGTCCAGGTAAATTTAAGGTCAGGGTGGAATGTGTTGGTGAAGTTGATGAATTGCTCAACCTCCTCGCGGGAGCACGAGGTGGCGCCAATGCAGTCATCAATGTAGCGGAGGAAGAGGTGGGGAGTGGTGCCGGTGTAATTACGGAAGATCAACTGCTCTACGTAGCCAAAGAGACAGGCATAGCTGGGGCCCATACGTGTGCCCATGGCTACCCCTTTGGTCTGGGGAAAGTGGGAGGATTCAAAGGAGAAATTGTTAAGGGTGAGGACCAGTTCGGCCAAATGAATGAGAGTGTCGGTGGAGGGGTACTGTTGGGAACGTCTGGAGAGGAAAAAAACGGAGGGCTTGGAGGCCCTGGTCATGGCGGATGGAGGTGTAGAGGGATTGGATATCCATGGTGAAGATGAGGCGTTGGGGGCCGGGGAAACGGAAGGCCCCCAACGCCTCATCTTCACCATGGATATCCAATCCCTCTACACTTCCATCCGCCATGACCAGGGCCTCCAAGCCCTCCGTTTTTTCCTCTCCAGACGTTCCCAACAGTACCCCTCCACCGACACTCTCATTCGTTTGGCCGAACTGGTCCTCAGCCTTAACAATTTCTCCTTTGAATCCTCCCACTTCCCCCAAACCAAAGGGGTAGCCATGGGCACACGTATGGGCCCCAGCTATGCCTGTCTCTTTGTTGGCTACGTAGAGCAGTTGATCTTCCGTAATTACACCGGCACCACTCCCCACCTCTTCCTCCGCTACATTGATGACTGCATTGGCGCCACCTCGTGCTCCCGCGAGGAGGTTGAGCAATTCATCAACTTCACCAACACCTTCCACCCTGACCTTAAATTTACCTGGACCATCTCTGACACCTCCCTCCCCTTCCTGGGGTTCTCCATCTCCATCAGTGACAACCGACTTGACACTGACATTTTCTACAAACCCACCGACTCCCACAGCTATCTGGATTACACCTCTTCCCACCCTACCTCTTGCAAAAATGCCATCTCGAATTCCCAATTCCTCCGCCTCCGCCGTATCTGCTCCCAGGAGGAGCAGTTCCACCATAGAACACACCAGATGGCCTCCTTTAGAGACTGCAATTTCCCTTCCCACCTGGTTAAAGATGCCCTCCAACGCATCTCGTCCACATCCCGCACCTCCGCCCTCAGACCCAACCCCTCCAACTGCAACAAGGACAGAACGCCCCTGGTGCTCACCTTCCACCCTACCAACCTTCGCATAAACCAAATCATCCGCCGACATTTCCGCCACCTCCAAACAGACCCCACCACCGGGGATATATTTCCCTCCCCACCCCTCTCCGCCTTCCGCAAAGACCGTTCCCTCCGTGACTACCTGGTCAGGTCCACGCCCCCCTACGACCCACCCTCCCATCCTGGCACTTTCCCCTGCCACCACAGGAACTGTAAAACCTGTGCCCACACCTCCTCCCTCACCTCTATCCAAGGCCCGAAAGGAGCCTTCCACATCCAAAGTTTTACCTGCACATCCACTAATATCATTTATTGTATCCGTTGCTCCCGATGCGGTCTCCTCTACATTGGGGAGACTGGGCGCCTCCTAGCAGAGCGCTTTAGGGAACATCTCCGAGACACCCGCACCAATCAACCAAGTCGCCCGTGGCTCAACATTTCAACTCCCCCTCCCACTCTGCCGAGGATATGGAGGTGCTGGGCCTCCTCCACCGCCGCTCCCTCACCACCAGACGCATGGAAGAAGAACGCCTCATCTTCCGCCTCGGAACACTTCAACCCCAGGGCATCAATGTGGACTTCAACAGCTTCCTCATTTCCCCTTCCCCCACCTCATCCTAGTTTCTAACCTCCAGCAACACGATCCCCTGGCTTGTCCGGACTTGTCCGACCTGCTCAGCTCCTTTTCCACCTATCCACTCCACCTTCTCCTCCCTGACCTATCACCTTCATCTCCTCCCCCACTGACCTATTGTATTCTATGCTACTCTATCCTCACCCCCACCCTCCTCTAGCTTATCTCGCCACGCTTCAGGCTCTCTGCCTTTATTCCTGATGAATGGCTTTTTGCCCAAAACGTCGATTTTGCCTGTCCTCAGATGCTGCCTGAATTGCTGTGCTCTTCCAGCACCACTGATCCCGATGCTCTTTGAAATTGCCATGCAGTATCATTCTACAATCACATTTTCACTCATCATTTACAGTACTTAATTTCTCATTGAATTACAATTAAACTAGTAGAATTAGGAATACTAGCTTAAAAGATAGTGAATTCTATGTAATCTTTATGTCTTGTGTCCGTGCTCTGCTCTATTGTCTGCCTGAAACTTTAAGGAAGCTGCAGGTATGTGCATTAAACCTGAAAAGGTCATTTGCCTGCCTCATTCCTTAGTTCAGACCACAAGGTGCTCTGGGATATTGCAGTGCAGCACAATACATGACAAAGTTGTTTGAATGCAGTGGTTGAAGACAGCACATTAGGTAGAAAAAGAATTAGAAGAGCATATTCCCAATATTTTAATGCTGTTTCCTGCATAAGGTCAGGCCATTGTCAAGTATGAACAAATTGGGAAAAGTGGACAGTTTTAGATATATTTACTGCATCAGTTTTCATTTTTTGATAGAATGTATTTTCAGGCAAACTGGGTTGCACAGGGTCACTTTGGTTAGCCTCAAGTTTGCACGCAGACCTCACCGCAATTTTATTGCCTCTTTAAATATGTTAACCATAATTTCCCACAAGAGTTTGGCTGAAGTCTGTCTAATGCAGTGTACAGTTGTAAAAAGGTTTCCCTACTTTCATATTCCAACAACTTGCAATAACAGCAAACTTCCCATTTGCCTTTCTAACCTTTTATGAGTACAATGACACCCAGATCTCTCAGTATCACAGCATTCTGCAGTCTCCATTTAAATTATGCTTATCTATTATTCCTGACAAAGGGAACAACTTGTAATTTCTCACACAAAATGGCAAAAAAATTGCATACTCAATTAAGATATCTACACCCCTTTTTATATCCTGGCTTTTTCAAAGCTTATTTTATTTTTATGATTTTGACAACAATGCAATCAGTCCTTCACCCAGATCGCAAATATTGTAGTTGAGGTCTAATCCTTACGGCACTTCACAAGCTACTTTCTGCCCCAGCATTTATACATGCTGAAAACATTACAACAAGCAACTTTAATGTATATAGAAAAAGAAGAGTATCTGAAGTGAGTGTTGATCCTTGGAAGGTGAAACTGGGGAATTAATGGTGGGGAAACAAGGCAATACTGGAGATGGAGCATGTTTTAAAAAAAAACTACCCTCACTGCAAAAGGCACAAAAAATTGCAAGAACAGTAGACACAATTTACTTCATTATTAGCTTAGAGATGATTCAGTAGGTTAATCCCCAGTATGAAAGAATTGTCTTATGAGCAAAGTTTAAAACAAATACTCATTGGAATTTAGAATGAGAGGTGATCTCATTGAAATACATAGTATTTAAATGGCTTCGCAGGATAAATGCTGAAAATGTTTCCCCTTAAAGGAGAGTCCAGTGCCAGAGAACATCCTCTCAGAATTAAGAGGCACCAATTTAAGACTGAGATCACGGGTAATATTTCTGAGGCTTATGAGTCTTTGGAACTCACTGCCAGAGAGCTGTGCGTGCACAGTCCTTATGTATACTTGAGGCCAAGATGGATAGATTGCTGATCAGTAAGGGAATCAGGTGTTTCAGGGAAAGGACAGGAAAGTACCTGCTTCCAGGTAATTCAAGGGCTGTCATGTCTTATAAAATCGTTCTGCTTTATGGTGCAACATGTTTGAGAGGAAAGCCAAAGGGCTGTGTTCCACAATTAGCATACCCCACCCCAACAGGCCCAGAGAGTTCTCAGACACCCAGCTCATCTGAATGCTCTTCCTCGCAAAGCGAGAACATTAAATAGCTTTTTCCCACGTGCATCTAAAGGAGATAAATTTGGCAAGCCCCCGAGAAGAGAGACAGTGTCTACCTTAACGTTGGTCTCCAGGACCCTCTATTACTTCCAACTCTTGCTCCCAGATCTCACATAGTCGCTCAATATCGTTCAAGGCACCGCACCCCAGTAAGTGGTAGACAGTACTAACCAAGTATGTGCTTGTGGCATGAAGCATTCTCTTCTGTCAGACCCAAAGGGGTTGGTAAAAAAGCATAGTCTTTTTGTTTGGATAAAGCCCCTAAACTGAAAGGAAGGAAAGAGGTCTCTGCTGGGCGAACCATACTTGCAGCTCATTTGGTCGAAGGACCAAGTCTCCCAAACAGGAACCCCAAGCTGCCCAAAGTTTGAATCTCTGGTCCATCATCCCTGGCTGAAATCTGGGCGCACCAACTATAGGGTAAGAAAGAAGGTTTTAGATTATCTGTCCTTGCTCTGTCACATTGCTCTCCACGCTTTGACTGAAATAATAACGATTGGATTCAGACAGTAATCCATAACTGCCCTCATCTTACCCATAAACAATAAGGGGGCACTTTGCCTGGGAGGCCTCAATATTCAACTATATGGATCTCGGGTCCTCAAAAGCCCAGTCACCCACAAAGGACAGAAGGGAACTTCATTGATATCTTAATATCTGGAAAGGCTACTCCCCAAACCCTTTGGGTAGCTGCAATTTGGCAAGCTTAATGAGGAGCTGCCTGTTATGCCAAATAAAAGAACTAAGCCAACCAATGAGTCTCCACAATGTTTGCTTGGGAAACACAGGGGGCATTCACATGGGATACACCAAACAAGGAAGGACATTAATTTTGATAAGGGCTATTCGACCTAACCAGGATATTGGAATGTTCTCCTATCTTTGAAGATCTTCTCTAATCTTGTCAAGTGAGCAAACTTAGCCTTAAATAAATGATCAAAGGTGGGACTAACAAAAATACCGAAGTAAAGAAAGCCCCCTGCAACCATTTAAAGGGGAATCGTAATTCACCTTCAATATCAGGTATTCCCTTAAGACCCTTAAGCAGGGTATTAATCCTATACCCTGAAAAAGAGCCAAATAAAATAACACATTGTATTAAAAGGGGTGCAGAAACTGCCAGGTTCGATGATAACAGAAGAAATCATTTGCATATAATGCGATCTTATGTGCCCTTGATCTCACTTCCAATACAGCTATGTTGGGGTCCAGTCATTTTTAAAAGATTCATAGACCCCTCAAGTTCAATGAATTTTGATTTCTCAGATCACATCTTCTCTCCCACCTATTGGAAACATTGGATAAATGACAGTGAAAGCTAGCTGGATGGTACAAAAATGCATCGCCTATTTGCTCATTATGTGAACAGATATGGAACATTCTCAAGAACGATGTCCTTGGTAAGCTGCACAGCTGCTCATAAGATTTGCATATGATGGGCTTGTAAGTGCAATGACCTCTAGTTTGGTAACGTGCTGTTGAGCATGGAACTTGGAGGCCCATGCAACTGTAGGGAGCAGAGGGAACACCCTCAGCTTCTTGCAGCTTTCTGTTCCCTGGATATTTTTCTAATAAACCACTCAGGAATTTTTCCATAGCCATTAACAACACCTTTTCACTTTCACTGAACCTGCATGCATTGCTTAACCTTCTGAACAGTTCTAACTTTGAGGGGGATCAGCGTCCTGTTGCTAGGGTGTGATAGTTATTCCTTCTACCCTTGTTTCTAATGCATCGTCAACTGCTTGCCTCAAGCTCTATGCCAACGTTGAACTTATTAAAAATGCATGTATCACTATACTTCAGACTGCTCATCACCAAACTCCAAACAAATCTAAAACTCAACTGAACCTACCTTTTGCAGCATGCAGAATATAGAAATACAAATCAATAGCATATCAACATATGGTTCCTCCATTTTAGAACCCAGGATCTAAATAACATCATGCATCTTCAACATTATAACCACCATGCAATAAGCTCTGCCTAAAAGATATGATATCAGCCAGGAGTCTAATTGACTCAACCATCGTGAACACATTTGAAATTAGACTTAAGTATACTACTTTATGCAGTATCAAATTGAACAAGCAGACTTCACATGCTGAAGCAATACAGCTGTCAACTCATTTTACTGAAAGAAATAGCCAGAGCTGACTTAAAACAAAGTTCACATCTTGAATGCTCAAAGAGAAGGGTTAGAAACAAAGGGATCAATCAAGACGACTTCTCAGATAAGGTACATCTGCTGAGAATTTTTATAACCCAGTTCTTACTCAGCTACGGCAGATAAAATAGAATTTGAGTTTGAATTGAAGGCTGAAAAATCCATGGAACACGTGCAGCTAAAATGACCAACATGATTCAAGCTAAAGAATAAGTGCTCCAGAGTCCCTAGAAACTATGTCTCTAACTTACTTTCCCGCATTTCATTTTATTCAATCCTAAAACCACAATCTAAAATTGCAATTATTGATATGATCACAGCTTAATTTTCAGAATGAATCAAATTACAAACAATTATTAAGGATCGATAAACAATTATTATAGGTAGAATAAATAATCATGTGGAAAAGATGGGAGTTTAATGGGTGATTGGAAAGTCAGCTCAAAATTCTAAAGAGGAAGCCATGTTTAACTAACTAGGAGGTTTTTTGAAGTTGTTAGAAAGGCTCGATGAGGGTAACACTGTTAAAGAAAGCAATACATGATTTCTGTTTGATACAGTGCCTAACAGACTCTAGGAATGTTACAGGTCACGGTATGAAAGGGACAGTAACAACATGGATACAAAATTGGCTCGATAACAGGAAACAGCGGTGGTCAATGGATATTTTACAGTCAAGTGAAGGTTCTCCCCAGGGTTGAGATTTGGGATCCTTGCTTCTCCTGATATATATGAATGATTTGGAGCTTGGTGTGCAACGGACAATTTCACAGTTGCAGATGACATGGAGCTTGTAAGAATTGTAAACTGTGGAAAAGGATAGTGCGGAATTCGAAACACACAATGACCAAGTGGAGGAGTATGTGGGTAGATGACAAAGAATTGTGAGATAATGTACTTTGGTTGGAAGAATATCAAACTAAAACAAAACAGGGGATATAATTGTAAAGGGGGTGCAGGAACGGAGGGACGTGGGTGTATCTATGCACAAATCATTGAAGGTGGTAGGAAGGGGGAGACAGCAGTTAAAGCACAGTGCTCTCGACCTTATTACAAGAAGCAAAGCACAAGAACTGGGGGTGATGTGGAACTTGTACACGACATTTGCTAGATGTCATCTCGAGTTTCTTTATACACTTGTGGGCCCATTATAGGAAAGATGTGAAGGCATTGGAGACTACGCAGAACAATTTACAAGAATGGGTCAAGGTATGAGAAACTTCAGTTTTGCAAATAAACTGAATATGTTGGGACTGTTCTCCTCTCGTAAGGGAGAGAGGGGATTTGATCGAAGCTTTCAAAATCATGTATGGGCTGAATAGAGTAGATTGGAACCAGTTTCTTGCTCAAAAGGGGAAAAAATCCAAAAGTGATGTCCAAACGTGGATGACGTGAGAAAATACATTTTCAAACAGCAAGTAGTTAGGGCCTGGAATGTACTGATTGGAAAATGGAGGCAGGTTCAGTTGTGGCAAGCAAGTGGGCATCGGAAGAGGTGAACAGGTTGAGGGGTGGCAGATGGAGTTTAATTTGGATAAACGTGAGATATTACATTTTGGTGAAACAAACAAGGGCAGGACTTCCACAATTAATAGTAGGGCTCTGGGTAATGTTATAGGACAGAGAACCAAGGGTTAAGATACATAATCCTTTGAAACTTGTTTCACAGATAGGCAGGCTGCATTCAGCACACTTGCCTGCATTGTTCAGACCTTTGAGTATGGGGTTGGGATGCCGTGCTGAGGTTGTATAGGATGGTTGTGAAGTCTGTTCAGGTTGCCATTATAGGAAGATCATTAAATTTGAGAGGACTCAAAAGATTTACCAGGATGTTGCCAGGAATAGAAGGCTTATGCATAAAGACTGATTGGGGCAACTTTCCACTGGAGCATATCAAGTTAAGGGGTGATCTTATAGAGGTTTAGAAAATCATGAGGGGCATAGGCAATATGAATAGCAAAGCTCTTGTCCCCAAGGTGGGGAAGTTCAAAACCGGGAGCATATTTTTAAATGTGAGAGGAGAATGATTTAAAAAGGATGAGGTGCATTTTTAAAAAAATAAAAACAGTGGTTCATAATCGGAATGAACTGCTAGAGGAAGTGGTGGATGCAGGTATAGTTACATTTAAAAGACATTTGGATAAGTACATGATTAGGAAGTGTTTGGAGGGATATGGGCCAAGTGCAGGCAAGTGGGATTAGTTTGGCTTGAGAATATGGTTGGCATGGACTAACTAGACCAAAGAGCCTGTTTCCATGTTGTAAGACTATGAAGTGGTGTTCATGGATATGGGAGAAAAGACATGAATTTGGCACTAGGTAATAGAGCCAGCTGACCAAATGGTTTCCTTATGCACCCTAACAATTCTGAGCTCTTGTGAAATGCACTCAAACTGTTATTTTCTCTTGGACTATTTTAACTATCCCAACAGTAACTCAGTCTCATAAAAAAACCCTTATCTCTGATCGGTAGCATAACCAATTGAGCTAAAATTTCGAAACAGATACAATTATCATAGTTAAGCATTGAAACCAGAGGTTTACAGCTCTTGATGCTTTTCCTCATTCTAAACATTGTTCTTGCAACAAGCAGCTGTTAGGAATCTAACCCATATCTTGCTCAATTCTAACTAGGTTCATAAAAAATACAAAACATTCATATACCTGAGTATATAGGCTTCCTGCCTGTCTGTCTTTGTCACACTTATGATCAAACAATGCACATTTTCCAATAGCTTGTCCCACTCAAACCTACAAAAAAAAAGGAAAAACTGTCATTAGTCTTGCAAAGACTCCAAAAGTGACAACTTATCTCAAAATTTAATCTTTGCACAACAATCATCTTTTTAAAAAATATAGCAACATATTGAAGTAGATTGACAAAGCACCTTTCATTCTTAAGATAACAGCAAAAGCTCTGGGACCAGACAACATTCAAACATTAGTACTGAAAACCTGTGCTCCAAAACTAGCTGCGTTCCTCATCAAGCTGTTCCAGTAGAGCCACATCTGTGGCATTTACTTGGCAAAGTAGAAAATTGCCCAAATATGTTCTGTACATAGAAAACAGTACAAATACAACCCAATCAATTATTGTTTCATCAGTTTATTTTCAATCAGTCAAGTGCCGTATGAAGTCAGTGCAATCAAACAGTAGTTGATTTGCAATAATCTGTTCGCAACTCCTGATCTCATCACAGCCTTGGACTGAACAAGGACAAGAGCTGAGCTCCAGAGGTGAGGTGACAGTGACAGCACTTGACATCAGGGCAGCATTTGACAGAGTGTGATGTAAGGAGGTCGAGCAAAACTGGAGTCATAAGGCAATCAACAAAAAATCTAGATCGAAGGAAGAAGATACTTGCAATGAAGGTAGGACTGCAAAGGGATCAATCAAACGAGGCCGAGTTAAACAAGTTGCTCTCCATTGACAGGAGGAGGAAACTGGGTCCATTATCTCTGGAATTTAGAGTAAGAGGTGAAGTCATTGAGACAGACAAAAACCTGAAGGAGTCTGACAAAGTAGGCAGATGTTTCCTCTGGCTGAGGAATCTAGAATACAGGAGTACAGCATAAGGATAAGGGACTAATCGTTTCAGACTAAGAAGGAAAAATACATTTACTCAAAAGGGATAAATGTTTTTCTAATTCTCTACCTGAGAGATTGTGAATGCCCCAGAGTGTGTCTTCAAGGTTGACCTACTGATTTTTGATCTCCGAGTTGAAGATGGGAGGGTGGAAAAGTGGAGTAGAAGCACATGACTTCACTGAATGGGTCAGGTGTTTTTTTGGGCACAGGGTTCAGGGAATAGACCTAGGATATATAACCTGCCAAAGGTCAGTGAGACATTTAGAAACAATAAAAAGGACTAAAATAATTAGTGCTTCTGGCTAACTAATGAAAGCTAGCACCAATTTTTATTCAATTCGTTAATGGATATAATTGGTGAGGATAGTATGGCTGATGCATATTTGGACAGTCAAAAAGCATTTCCCGAAGTGTGCAATATATTACATAGATGGTCACAACTATATTTGGTGGCAAAATAGGTTTAAAAAGAACAAAACTTCAGGGAGGTCCCAGAGAAATTCAGATTGCCATCAGAAAAAAAAAAGAATTCAGTTGTGTGGACAGGCCAGACAATTTGGGGAGATCTAGAAAACCTCATCATTCCACACTTTGATGCCAAGTCCCCAGTTTTTTTTTAAAAAAACTCTCAACCTTGCTCACACGCTCATGCATGTCCTCGGTCTGCTGCAGTGTTCAATGAAACTCAATGCAAGTAGAACATTATCTAATCTTATTGAGCACTTTACTGTATTCTGGACTCAATATTGATTTTAATCAGTTTTTTTGCCATGTGATGGCCTGAAACTTGTTTTTCATGAGCTGCTTATTCTAATATTCATATTCACTCTGGATAAATGTTTTGTTTATTACAACCAATACCATTCTCTTTGCCTTTTATTCCATGACATTTCCGACATTCAATCTTATTCGCTTTCTATCACATCCCAGGACTTGCCCTTTTTTGATCGCCTGGATCAACAGATCCTAAATTGATCAGAACGAGCTAGGTCCCAATTGTTTGCACAAGCCTCATGTCACGATTTGAGTGCTTAGAACTAAGGCTGACTTCAGGACTGAAGGAACATTTCACCATCAGAGATGGAGAGAGGTGAGAGAGGGCTACGGTGAAGCTCAGATAAGTTTCTTTTCCTCTTTTTAAAAAGAGCAGTGGGGATAGAAGCTAGAGCAGTTGCATGCTCGTCTTGTAGGATATAAAAGGTCAGGGTCACTACCAGCGTCCTTGCTGACTTTACCTGCAAGTGCTGCCAGCTTTAGCTCCGCACAGACTGCATTAGGGAGCTGAATGAACTCTGGACCATTTGGAAGGCTGAGGGGTTGATAGAGGAGACACTGGAAGGTAATCATACCTCGGTTACAAGATGAAAGTAGCTGGGTGACCATCAGGAGAGGGAAAGGGAGTAGGGAGTAGGCAGTCGTGTAGGGGTCCCCTGTGCCTGCACCCCTCAATAACAAAAACTGTTTTGGATACTTTTGGGGGAAGGCGGGAGAATAACCTCCCAGGGGAAAGCCAGAGCAGCCAGGGCTCTGGCATTGAGTCTAGCCCTGTGGTTCAGGGGAACAGACAGGAGACTCTGTGGACAAGAATGAGACTCCCCGCTGGTATGATGCCTCCTGGCTGCCAGCATTAGGGATGTCTTGGATCGAGTCTACTGCATTCTTAAAGGGGAGGGTAGGCAGCCAGAAGTTGTGGTACACGTTGGTATCAATGACAAAGCTAAGAAAAGGGATGTGGTCATAAAAGGTAAATTTTGAGAGTTAGGAAGGAAGCTAAAAAGAAGGTCCTCAAGGGTCTCTGGGTTGCTGCCTGCGCCACATGCTAGTGAGGGCAGAATAAGAAGATATGGCAGACAAACCAGTGGCTGAAGAGTTGGTGCAGGGTTCCAGATTTGTGGATCACTGGGTTCTCTTCTGGGAAAGGTAGGACCACAAAATGGACAAGTTACAACTGAACTCCAGGGGGACCAATATCCTTGCGGACAGACTTGCTATAGCTGTTGGGGAAGCTTTAAACTGGGTGGGAACCAGAGTGTCAGGTCAGAAGATGCCAGTAGTTGGCATAAAGGTAGATGCAAGAAGCAGAGTGTGAGATGAAGGGTAGCCTAAATGGCAAGTGGATGGGAGTACAGACAGAAAGGCAGGAGGAAACAATGCAGAGACCAGAGCAAAAGTTAGAAAAAAGTAAAATTGGATGCCAGAATCATATGCGAAGACAGGGAGATTGCTAAATGCTAAAGGGACAATGAGCATAAGGGCACTTTATTCCAATGCCTGAAGTATTCAAAAGAAAGTCGATGAACTTATTGTGTAAATCAGTACAAATGGGTATGATTTAGCTGTCATTACAAAAATGTGGTTGCAGGGTGGTTATGACTGAATTAAATATCCAAGGATATCAGATAATTAGGAAGGATAAGAGGGTAAGGGACATGGGGTCACGCTTTTACATAACGATGAGATTATGGCTATCGAGAGACACAATATAGGATCTAAGGAGCAAAATGTTGAATCCATTTGGGTGGACATCAGGAATAATGAGGGGAAGAAGTCATTGGTAGGAGTGTCTATCGGCCACCCAACAATAGTGCTACAGTGGCACAGGCGATCAAGAAACTTCTGATGCACGTAAGAATGAAATGGCAGTAGTTATGGGGGGGGCTTTAACATGCATATTGATTGGCTGAATCAAGTCAGTAGAGGCAGTCTTGAACAGGGGCTCACAGAAATCATCTGTGATAAATTTCTTGAATAGCATGTCACTGAACCCACAAGGGAGCATGCAATCTTAGATCTGGTCCTGTGTATGAGACATGTAAAATTAACAATTACGTAGTTAGGGATCCTCTCAGAGTGATCACAGTATGATCGAATTTTGGATACAAATGGAGGATGAAAAAATATAATCAAAAACCAAGGTGTTATGCTTAAACAAGGGAGACTGTAATAGGATTTGGAAGGAGTTGGCTAAATTAGACTGGGAACACAAGTTATATGGTGGAACAGTAGAAGCCTTTCAAAGAGATTTTTCCCAGAGCTCAAGGCAAATATATTCTAGTGAAAACCAAGAATAGCAAGGGTAGGAAGAGCCAGCCTTGGATAAAGAAAGGAAAGATATATTATGAAAGCAAACTAGCACAGAATATAAAATCAGGGAGGAAAAGTTTTTATAAATACATGCATATAAAATGGAAAAGTGGGGCTAAAGTGGACTAAAGTCTCTTGCAGGATGCGAAAGAGAAATTAACATTGGGTAATGCTGAAACGATCAAGGCCTTGAATAACTATTTGTCTCAGTCTTCACAGTGGAAGATATGTCTTATCATGCCAAGGAATGAGGTTAAGGATACATTGGGAGGTGAGGACCTCAATTCAATTGTTATCACTAAAGGGTAGGGTTGAGCAAACCTGAGGGTCTAAAGGTAAATAAGTCCCCTGGTCCTGACTGAATACATCCCTGGATGCTGAACGAAATGACAGAAGTTTAGAAGATGTGTTAGTGATAATTTATCAAAATTCATTGGATTCTGGGCAGGTCCTGGTGGACCTGAAGACAGCAAATGTCACACCGCTGTTTAAAAAAGG
Source organism: Chiloscyllium plagiosum (assembly GCF_037043375.1). Classification (NCBI taxonomy): domain Eukaryota; kingdom Metazoa; phylum Chordata; class Chondrichthyes; order Orectolobiformes; family Hemiscylliidae; genus Chiloscyllium; species Chiloscyllium plagiosum. The sequence continues at coordinate 123,969,273 of NW_028270141.1, read as the reverse complement.
GTGTTGGCATCTGTACTTGGGAAAATGCTGGAGACTATCAAGAAAGAAGAAATAGTGAAACATCTGGACGGAAAGGTTCCTATCAGGTGGATGCAGCTTGGATTCAAGAAGGGAAGGTTGTGTTTGACAAACACATTGAAGTTTTGAGGATTTAACAAGCACAGTGATCGGGGGGGAAAGGGGGGGGGGGTGGGGGGTGTTTAAAGAGAACCAGTGGATGCTGTATACTTGGATTTCCAGAAGGCATTCAATAAAGTGCCACACCTTGGATTCATCCATTAGAATGCATGGAGTTGTGTGGAATGTACTAGCATGGATAGAGGACTGGTTAACCAACAGAAAGCAGCGAGTCAGGATAAATGGTTGTTTCTCAGGATGGAGATCAGTGGTGAGCTGTCAGGGGTGGGTGATGAGGATAGATATAAAGAATTTGGAAGAGGAGATGGTAACGTATCCAGGTTTGCTGATGACAATAAATTGAGTGGAAAGGCAAACTGTGCAGAGGATTGAGGGTCTGCTAAGATTTAGATTGGTTGAGTGGGCAACGGTCTGACAGATGGAGTACAATGTTGGGTTATCCACTTTGTAAGTTAAAAAGTGTTGGTCAATAGACAATAGGTGCAGGCGTAGGCCATTCTGCCCTTCAAGCCTGCACCACCATTCAATATGATCATGGCTGATCATCCTTAATCAGTATCCTGTTCCTGCCTTATCTCCATAACCCTTGATTCCACTATCCTTGAGAGCTCTATCCAACTCTTTCTTAAATGAATCCAGAGACTGGGCCTCCACTGCCCTCTGGGGCAGAGCATTCCACACAGCCACCACTCTCTGGGTGAAGAGGTTTCTCCTCATCTCTGTCCTAAATGGTCTACCCTGTATTTTTAAGCTGTGTCCTCTGTTTCGGCACTCACCCATCAGCGGAAACATGTTGCCTGCCGCCAGAGTGTCCAATCCTTTGATCATCTTATATGTCTCAACCAGATCCCCTCTCAGTCTTCTAAACTCAAGGGTACACAAGCCCAGACGCTCCAGTCTTTCAGTGTAAGGTAATCCCACCATTCCAGGAATTGACCTCGTGAACCGACGCTGCATTCCCTCAATAGCCAGAATGTCTCTCCTCAAATTTGGAGACCAGAACTGCACACAGTACTCCAGGTGTGGTCTCACCAGGGCCCTGTACAGCTGCAGAAGAACCTCTTTGCTTCTATACTCAATCCCTCTTGTTATGAAGGCCAGCATGCTATTAGCCTTCTTCACTACCTGCTGTACCTGCATGCTTACCTTCATTGAGTGGTGTACAATGTGAGAAACAAAAGCTCCCTCACTTTAATAATTTCAGTCCGAGACTAATTTCTGATCAGCCATTTATTTGTACACCTATAGATGGGTGCTTTGTCTAACTACCTGGTAAGGTAATGACAAAATGCACACTATATCCAAAAAACCTTCGCAATTTATCCCATATGTTTTCCTTATTCCATTGTCTGTTCCCTGCTTCGCTTACGTCACTCATTTTCTTAAGACGTATCCCACAACTTCTGTTTATCCTGTTTTGTCCGTGACAAACTCTTATCTCTGACTCCCATAAGGGTGTTTGACGTCAGTCTATTATAGATTATTGATTAGGCATATCTTTTCTTCTATCAGCATCTATTTCCATCCAGAGGCCACTTTGACCTCTTTGATTAGGGTTAGTTCCTGTGTCTTGAGGAGGGGAAACAGATGCTTTCCTGTTTGCCCATATATCCACCATTGTTCTGTATTCATGTCTCATGATTTCTTTTTGCTGAATATGTATTTTCTCATTCCTATTCTGTATCAGAATTTATACTTGCAGAAATAACATTAATTCATTTATATCCCACAATTTCCCCTTTTTCTTTTCATTACTATCTGTTAACTTCTGCATTTTTGTCTCCTTTTTTTTCTTAACATTGTTTACAAAATTCGCAAGCATCATTTCAGAGATTTCATCCATCTTAGTCTCACTCATCTCCTTATTATTTAGTTGATAAAGTTCCTCTGTCTGATTCCCCTCAGGGGCATTCGTTTCATCAAAGCTGTTTCACTCAGCCTCTGGGTGAGCCCTCGTATACAGGGCATGATACAACAGCCACTGGCCACCAATACCCCGACTACTACTATCAGGGAAGTAAGGATAGAAACCACCACCCCCCTTCCATTTTCCAAACCAGGATTCAAGCCACCCTGTGAGAGATGTGTCTACTCCTGAATTCTCAGCCAGTTCCTCTGCTAAGGTAGTCAATCCCCGTAAGGCCCGAGTAATCGAACCATCAGGCGCAGTGTTATTAGGAATAAAGGTACAACAGCTTCCTCCTAACATCACACATACACCCCCTTTCTCTGCTAAAATCATATCAAGGGCTATTCTATTTTCCAATGCCATCCTACTCGTCGCATCAAGCTGTTCTGATATTCCTTTAACCGCATCTCTTGTATAATTTATAAATCGCTGTTGATTATAAAAAATGTAATTTATCCAGTCTACATTTTTATTAATTGTTACCCACCAAAAGAGAGCTGACTCAAAGCCTGCTGCAATCTGGTTACGAGCTTTGAATTCAGGTACTCCCCTAGGGACTCCGACCGAATCGAGATAAATCCTGTCATCAAAAGAAGTATCTAACAGTAATCTCTTACCCCTTCCCTTTTTCCCTACTATCTTTTCCTTCTCAAATGCCAGGGTAAATGGAATTGCCAATTGTACAATTGCGCATATCCCTTTCCAATCCGGAGGTAGGGTGGGTCTCAATATTTTTCCTCCACAGTACCACCACAGATCCGCTCGGGGAACCTTTAATGCTGAGTAGTTCCCTCCCTTCTCCGTTTCGGTAACATTCTTAATCTCTGTACATAATTTCAGCTCCCCCAAATGTATCGACCGACTCGTACCTCGCCTGTGCACACATGACGTGTGATTTCCAACTGCGGCGGAAAATGTAGGGGGAACTTTTGCATCTTTCTCCTCCAAGGGAGGGAACATCAGAGATAGGGAGGTACAATTCCTATCATTCCATGCAGTCTCATCCTGGTACAGGGCTATCATACATTTCATGCCCTTCCTGTCTCGCTTCCACCCGAGCGGAAAGGGAACCACCTGGGCCACTGGCCTACCGGAGGCACATGCATAGCAATTGCTGTTGTTCAGACTTTTTACAGTATACTTTACCCATTCAACCCAGGCATTTGTATCCCCGTACCCAGTCTCTATCTCGATGGTCTGTTTCAAATCCTTTACCTCTATATTTTAAACTACTTTAGGATCATCGGGAGTGGTGAAAGGTTGTATCTCATTACCCAGTAATTCTACCCATTTTTCCCTGTCCTATGCTAATTCGAAAACAACAGCCCACAAACTCCTTCCCATTTGCTTTCATTTCAATCCCAAATGTTTCATTTAATTGTACCTCATAAGTGCCACCTCCCAAAACTGCTTCGTGCCATGTGGTTTTTCTTATCGTTAAATATATGGGGTTACACTTTTTATCGGGACAATCGCGTGCTGGTCGGAAGGGGGCCCGGTGTATTGTGACAAGACCATTATACCAGGTACCATCCCCGAGGCCATCCCCATAGGACTTAAGATGTATCTCTGAGTTGCGGTATTGTCTCTGATTAGCTACATTCCCACAATTTACTAAGCTACATATATCAGTGTCTATTACTTGTGGATTATCAGACTCAGGAACCATTAATAATACATATGAAAATGATATGTAACAAAATCCCTATACGAAGAGGGCTAGCATCATAACTCTAAGCATTCCCAGTATTCTGATCATTATGCTAAAACACAAAAAGGCTTAATATACAATCTTACAGAAATAATCCCGCGCTCGCGTCGCCACTGTATAGTCAATTACTCAAAGTCTCTTTAGTCTGAGTTTCAGCGGGTCTTGCGTTGATTGCGTCCAGACTTCTTCCTCAACTGGAGGGTCCACTGGCCCTTTGATCCAAGTATAATGAGTCCAGCCTTTCTCCGCCGTCCTTATTGCCATTTCGGTAGTCAAAAGAGCCTGACACGGCCCTTCCCAGTCTGGCTGCAGCTTAGTCTCTGTCCATGATTTTAAGACTCAATCTCCTGGCCGGATGGGATGAACAGCAAATTCAAGGGGCGGAGTCTGTGCCAATAGACCCTGTTTTCTGAGGAAAGATAAAGAGGAGGACAAGCCCAGTATATACTTCTTTAAAAACAAATCTTTAGTTTCGGGAATTGGCAATTCTCCCTGCGTTCCCAGATAAGGTAATTCAAATAAGATTTCATAGGGGGATAGTCCCAAATCTTTCCTCCGCCAAGGGACAAGCCCAAAAGGCATCCTTTAAATCTATCACACTAAACCATTTGTGATCATGAGGGATCTTACTTAATAACGTGTAGGGGTTTGGCACCACTGGGTGCCTGACCTGTACCATCCGATTTAATGTTCTCAAATCCTGCACCAATCGATAAGTTCCATCAGATTTCCGCACTGGTAGAATTGGGGTATTATAAGGAGACATACATGGCTCCAACAAACCATCTCTAATCAGTCCCTCAATTACTGGCTGCAGTCCCCGTTTACCTTCTATGGAAATAGGATATTGTCGTTCACAGACAATGTCCCCTTTCCGATTTAAATTTATTCAAAGGGGAGGGATCTGTAGTTTTCCACGATTCCCTTCTCTAGCCCATACAATGGGGTCTATCTTTCTCTCAGCATCCTCTGTCAACATCGCCAGTTGTACAACTAATTCTTTTTCCTGAATTCCAATCTCCAGTCCTAAAAGGATAATTAGGTCTCTCCCCAGTAAGTTACTTCCTATATCAGGGATATACAGCAGTTCCCCTGTAACCCTACCTTTAGGACCTTCTATCATCATAGGTTCAAATACTGGAACAGTAAATCCTTCCCCTTTCACCCCCGAAACAGTAATTGACCGTGTTAACATTTCTACTTTCTTTGGTTTAAAATTCAGCGATGACCGTGCTGCCCCCGTATCTACTAGGGAGATTACCTCCTCCCTACACGGTCCCACCTTCAAGTTTATCAAGGGTTCCTGGTGGGCCCCCGAGGGTAGGAACCCCTGACACCCCTATTCTTCATCATAATTCATAAGCGGAATTGCCTTTTCTTCCCTTTGTAGATCAGGACACTCCCGCTTAAAATGCCCTATCTTTCCACAATAATAGCATCCTGCCTGTAGCGACTTCCATCTCTGCCCCTGTCACTCAAACCCTCTATCAAATGTTCCCCCTTGTCCTCTCCCTCTTTACAAACACTTTCTGTGCCTCTCTCGACAATTCATCTAATGGTTTTTCACTCCATCCTTCTATCTTCTGTATCTTTCTCTGTATGTCTGGCCATGCTCTTGTCACAAAATGTACTTTCAAAAGACCCTGTGCCACTGGGTCCTCAGGGTTCATTCCAGAGTATTTCCGCATTGAGTCCCTTAATCTTTGCAAGAAAGCTGAGGGAGTCTCATCTTTCTCCTGTCTAATTTCAAAGGCTTTAATCAAATTCTGTGACTTCGGAACTGCCTCCCTTATTCCTTTTAGAATCAGGTCTTTCAATTCCCTCATTTCTTCTCTATGCTCCGGGTTTTGGTTTTCCCACTGGGGGTCTCTGAGGGGAAACTTCACCTCTCCCTGTCCAGCATCCCCATCTCCAATCGGGTGTTCCCTGTCCCATATTTTAATGGCAGTTCCTCGTACAAGTCCCCTTTCCTCCCCAGTAAATAATATATTCAAAATAGACATTAATTCAGCCCAGGCATACAGACTGGGCCCCAAAAATTGATCAATTTGTTCAGACAACCCCACCGGATCCTCAACCAGGACCTTCATTTCCTTTTTAAATGTTCTGACCTCCCCACTGGTGAGGGGGGCACTTACAAACCCAATCTCTTTGTCCCCTATGGGTACCTCCCAAAGGGGATAAGTCGTTACGTCTTTTCCCCTTTATCTTTTTTTTAAAGAAATATTGCAATATTTCTAGCTCCCCATAACTTCAAACACCAATTCATCAATTCATGCTTGACTAACCTTCAAAGCCTGTTCCTAACTTATAAATATATTTATATATATTTACGTTCATTTCTTCAGTGTTTAATAGTCAAAATGCAAAATGCATACAGTTCCCAATTTTGCAATTCACTGTAATTACCCAGTTTTAGTCCTTTAATTTAGATCCAAAATTAGTTTTCTTAAATAGTCCTAACCAATCATTGCTCAATTACAATACTATAAGTCGTAAAATAATCAGAGCTTGCCTTAAAAGAACTCGTCTACTCAAGTTTTTTAAAAAAAAACTTCTAATGCATGAACAATGGCTGAATCCAAGGTCACAGATATTAACCATAGAATTTTGCTTTTACCACAATCTAATGTTGAACTGAAACTTCAACTGTCCTCCATAAATCGCTGTGATGTAAAGATAAAAGAGATTAGTTAGAAACTGATAGTAAGGCAGTCATGATCTGTAAAAAGAACAGGAGTTATCATTCCTTTTTTTTTTCTTCATAATCACAATAGAATCCTTAACCTTAAAAGAAATCATGTTAAGTTTCCATAACAAAATCAGATTCAAAACAGTCCTGGAACACAAGCTCCCGGGAATAAAACACAAACATTCAATCACCAACAAACAAATGTTCACTCAAACCAAATCACAAAGGGTTAAACTTCCTACCAGCTGTACAGCTCTTTACATTCTCTCTCTCTCTCTCTCTCTGTCTCTCGCACATTGACATATAAATTCAGATATTCACAAACCCAGTCTTCGTCCGATCTGTACTTTGGCCAGAAGACAGCGGGACGAAGAATGGAGTCCTGAGTCCATACAAAGCAACAATATTTAATCATCTTTCTCCCTTGTACAAGTATTATTTTGCCAATTTCCACAACATCCTGCCCAAAGGACTTTCCGGAGGAATGTTGTAAGGGACCCCGCCTCCATTTCCATTGCCGTGTCCTTACTTTGTTTCCCCAGAGGCTTTTTCCTTACCCAAAGCACAAGCCATATTGAGTTCCTTCGTTAGTCCCTTATTAACTACTAAAACTCAATCCCGGCCACCAAGGCAATACTTAAAAGTCAATTTTCTTACCTTGGTCTGTGCACAGAGTTGCCTGGCCCCTTTTGTCACCGTATTTTCTATCGAGCTCCTATCACTGTCTGATTCAGATGTCTCTCTTATAGGATTCACATCAGTCACCCAAGGGAGCAGACCAAACCGGGACACGAGACCGCTCCTCAATGGGGAACGGGACGCGTCTTCCCAGTGTCCAAGGCCAGCCACTCCCCCCGGGGATGGAAGAAAATCCCGGACGAGCCCCCAATTGTGAGAAACAAAAGCTCACTCACTTTAATAATTTCAGTCCGAGACTAATTTCTGATCAGCCATTTATTTGTACACCTATAGATGGGTGCTTTGTCTAACTACCTGGTAAGGTAATGACAAAATGCACACTATATCCAAAAAACCCTCGCAATTTATACCATATGTTTTCCTCATTCCATTGACTGTTCCCTGCTTCGCTTACATCACTCATTTCCTTAAGACTTATCCCACAACTTCTGTTTATCCTGTTTTGTCCGTGACAAACTCTTATCTCTGACTCCCATAAGGGTGTTTAACGTCAGTCTATTATAGATTATTGATTAGGCATATCTTTTCTTCTATCAGCATCTATTTCCATCCAGAGGCCACTTTGACCTCTTTGATTAGGGTTAGTTCCTGTGTCTTGAGGAGGGGAAACAGATGCTTTCCTGTTTGCCCATATATCCACCATTGTTCAGTATTCATGTCTCATGCTTTCTTTTTGCTGAATATGTATTTTCTCATTCCTATTCTGTATCAGAATTTATACTTGCAGAAATAACATTAATTCATTTATATGCCACAACAAGAACCCCCAGATCTCTCTGTACTGCCCCTTTACCTAAATTGATTCCACTTAGGTGGTAATCTGCCTTCCTGTTCTTGCCACCAAAGTGGATAAGGATCCATTTATCCACGTGAAAGTGCATCTGCCATGCATCTGAGCACTCACCTAACTTGTCCAGGTCACCCTGTAATCTCCTAACATCCTCATCACATTTCACCCTGCCACCCAGCTGATGAAATTTGCGAATGTTATTGCTAATACCATCTTGTATATCCTGAAGATACATTGTAAAAAGCTGCGGTCCCAGTACTGATCCGTGCGGTACCCCACTGGTCAGTGCCCGGCATTCCGAAATGGAGGGGTGGAGGAGTGTGGAAGGATGAGAGAATGCAGGCTGCGGCCCTATGAAGCAGGGGGAGGGCTTGCAGTTGGCCTGTGTGGGGATGTGGGAGAGTACAGGAGCCTGGTGGGCAAGGGCTGGCTGAAAGGCAGCTGGAGGGACGGAGGGAGGGAAGCACGCACGGAGGAGGAAGAGCAAAGAGAAAAGAGAAAAAAAAGCCAAAGGGGAAAAAGAGAAAGAGCAAGAAAGAAAATGTGGCTGGCCAGCACGCCTTGAAGTAGGGAGAAAAGGAAGGGGCCAGCGCCTACGGCCATACTAGTCTGAAAACGCCCGATCTCGTCTGATCTCGGAAGCTAAGCAGACTCAGGCCTGTTTAGTACTTGGATGGGAGACCGCCTGGGAATACCAGGTGCAGTAGGCTTTTTCCGCCAGCAGTGGCTGCTCAAGTCACCCCTCTGCACTTGTCTTGTGCCAGGCAATGGAGCGGCAGGTTATTTTTGCTGCTGCTGCTGTGCCTGGCATCAGTCTCCTGCAGGCACGAGACACGGAGGGGAGGAGAGCGGAGCGCTGCCAAAATCAGCAAGAAAGGCGGAAAGAAAGGGATTGGGGCTGCACGCTGTCTGCGGGTGGCAGGCAGGAAAGGCGGACAATAGACAATAGGTGCAGGAGTTGGCCATTCTGCCCTTCCAGCCTGCACCACCATTCAATATGATCATGGCTGATCATCCTTAATCAGTATCCTGTTCCTGCCTTATCTCCATAACCCTTGATTCCACTATCCTTGAGAGCTCTATCCAACTCTTTCTTAAATGAATCCAGAGACTGGGCCTCCACTGCCCTCTGGGGCAGAGCATTCCACACAGCCACCACTCTCTGGGTGAAGAAGTTTCTCCTCATCTCTGTCCTAAATGGTCTACCCCGTATTTTTAAGCTGTGTCCTCTGTTTCGGCACTCACCCCGCAGCGGAAACATGTTGCCTGCCGCCAGAGTGTCCAATCCTTTGATCATCTTATATGTCTCAACCAGATCCCCTCTCAGTCTTCTAAACTCAAGGGTACACAAGCCCAGTCGCTCCAGTCTTTCAGTGTAAGGTAATCCCGCCATTCCAGGAATTGACCTCGTGAACCTACGCTGCATTCCCTCAATAGCCAGAATGTCTCTCCTCAAATTTGGAGACCAGAACTGCACACAGTACTCCAGGTGTGGTCTCACCAGGGCCCTGTCAAGCTGCAGAAGGACCTCTTTGCTTCTATACTCAATCCCTCTTGTTATGAAGGCCAGCATGCTATTAGCCTTCTTCACTACCTGCTGTACCTGCATGCTTACCTTCATTGAGTGGTGTACAAGAACCCCCAGATCTCTCTGTACTGCCCCTTTACCTAAATTGATTCCACTTAGGTGGTAATCTGCCTTCCTGTTCTTGCCACCAAAGTGGATAAGGATCCATTTATCCACGTGAAAGTGCATCTGCCATGCATCTGAGCACTCACCTAACTTGTCCAGGTCACCCTGTAATCTCCTAACATCCTCATCACATTTCACCCTGCCACCCAGCTGATGAAATTTGCGAATGTTATTGCTAATACCATCTTGTATATCCTGAAGATAGATTGTAAAAAGCTGCGGTCCCAGTACTGATCCGTGCGGTACCCCACTGGTCAGTGCCCGGCATTCCGAAATGGAGGGGTGGAGGAGTGTGGAAGGATGAGAGAATGCAGGCTGCGGCCCTATGAAGCAGGGGGAGGGCTTGCAGTTGGCCTGTGTGGGGATGTGGGAGACTACAGGAGCCTGGTGGGCAAGGGCTGGCTGAAAGGCAGCTGGAGGGACGGAGGGAGGGAAGCACGCGCGGAGGAGGAAGAGCAAAGAGAAAAGAGAAAAAAAAGCCAAAGGGGATAAAGAGAAAGAGCAAGAAAGAAAATGTGGCTGGCCAGCACGCCTTGAAGTAAGGAGAAAAGGCAGGGGCCAGCGCCTACGGCCATACTAGCCTGAAAACGCCCGATCTTGTCTGATCTCGAAAGCTAAGCAGACTCAGGCCTGGTTAGTACTTGGATGGGAGACCGCCTGGGAATACCAGGTGCAGTAGGCTTTTTCCGCCAGCAGTGGCTGCTCGAGTCACCCCTCTGCACTTGTCTTGTGCCAGGCAATGGAGCGGCAGGTTATTTTTGCTGCTGCTGCTGTGCCTGGCATCAGTCTCCTGCAGGCACGAGACACGGAGGGGAGGAGAGCGGAGCGCTGCCAAAATCAGCAAGAAAGGCGGAAAGAAAGGGATTGGGGCTGCACGCTGTCTGCGGGTGGCAGTCAGGAAAGGCGGACAATAGACAATAGGTGCAGGAGTTGGCCATTCTGCCCTTCCAGCCTGCACCACCATTCAATATGATCATGGCTGATCATCCTTAATCAGTATCCTGTTCCTGCCTTATCTCCATAACCCTTGATTCCACTATCCTTGAGAGCTCTATCCAACTCTTTCTTAAATGAATCCAGAGACTGGGCCTCCACTGCCCTCTGGGGCAGAGCATTCCACACAGCCACCACTCTCTGGGTGAAGAAGTTTCTCCTCATCTCTGTCCTAAATGGTCTACCCCGTATTTTTAAGCTGTGTCCTCTGTTTCGGCACTCACCCCGCAGCGGAAACATGTTGCCTGCCGCCAGAGTGTCCAATCCTTTGATCATCTTATATGTCTCAACCAGATCCCCTCTCAGTCTTCTAAACTCAAGGGTACACAAGCCCAGTCGCTCCAGTCTTTCAGTGTAAGGTAATCCCGCCATTCCAGGAATTGACCTCGTGAACCTACGCTGCATTCCCTCAATAGCCAGAATGTCTCTCCTCAAATTTGGAGACCAGAACTGCACACAGTACTCCAGGTGTGGTCTCACCAGGGCCCTGTACAGCTGCAGAAGGACCTCTTTGCTTCTATACTCAATCCCTCTTGTTATGAAGGCCAGCATGCTATTAGCCTTCTTCACTACCTGCTGTACCTGCATGCTTACCTTCATTGAGTGGTGTACAAGAACCCCCAGATCTCTCTGTACTGCCCCTTTACCTAAATTGATTCCACTTAGGTGGTAATCTGCCTTCCTGTTCTTGCCACCAAAGTGGATAAGGATCCATTTATCCACGTGAAAATGCATCTGCCATGCATCTGAGCACTCACCTAACTTGTCCAGGTCACCCTGTAATCTCCTAACATCCTCATCACATTTCACCCTGCCACCCAGCTGATGAAATTTGCGAATGTTATTGCTAATACCATCTTGTATATCCTGAAGATAGATTGTAAAAAGCTGCGGTCCCAGTACTGATCCGTGCGGTACCCCACTGGTCAGTGCCTGGCATTCCGAAATGGAGGGGTGGAGGAGTGTGGAAGGATGAGAGAATGCAGGCTGCGGCCCTATGAAGCAGGGGGAGGGCTTGCAGTTGGCCTGTGTGGGGATGTGGGAGACTACAGGAGCCTGGTGGGCAAGGGCTGGCTGAAAGGCAGCTGGAGGGACGGAGGGAGGGAAGCACGCATGGAGGAGGAAGAGCAAAGAGAAAAGAGAAAAAAAAGCCAAAGGGGATAAAGAGAAAGAGCAAGAAAGAAAATGTGGCTGGCCAGCACGCCTTGAAGTAGGGAGAAAAGGCAGGGGCCAGCGCCTACGGCCATACTAGTCTGAAAACGCCCGATCTCGTCTGATCTCGGAAGCTAAGCAGACTCAGGCCTGGTTAGTACTTGGATGGGAGACCGCCTGGGAATACCAGGTGCAGTAGGCTTTTTCCGCCAGCAGTGGCTGCTCAAGTCACCCCTCTGCACTTGTCTTGTGCCAGGCAATGGAGCGGCAGGTTATTTTTGCTGCTGCTGCTGTGCCTGGCATCAGTCTCCTGCAGGCACGAGACACGGAGGGGAGGAGAGCGGAGCGCTGCCAAAATCAGCAAGAAAGGCGGAAAGAAAGGGATTGGGGCTGCACGCTGTCTGCGGGTGGCAGTCAGGAAAGGCGGACAATAGACAATAGGTGCAGGAGTTGGCCATTCTGCCCTTCCAGCCTGCACCACCATTCAATATGATCATGGCTGATCATCCTTAATCAGTATCCTGTTCCTGCCTTATCTCCATAACCCTTGATTCCACTATCCTTGAGAGCTCTATCCAACTCTTTCTTAAATGAATCCAGAGACTGGGCCTCCACTGCCCTCTGGGGCAGAGCATTCCACACAGCCACCACTCTCTGGGTGAAGAAGTTTCTCCTCATCTCTGTCCTAAATGGTCTACCCCGTATTTTTAAGCTGTGTCCTCTGTTTCGGCACTCACCCCGCAGCGGAAACATGTTGCCTGCCGCCAGAGTGTCCAATCCTTTGATCATCTTATATGTCTCAACCAGATCCCCTCTCAGTCTTCTAAACTCAAGGGTACACAAGCCCAGTCGCTCCAGTCTTTCAGTGTAAGGTAATCCCGCCATTCCAGGAATTGACCTCGTGAACCTACGCTGCATTCCCTCAATAGCCAGAATGTCTCTCCTCAAATTTGGAGACCAGAACTGCACACAGTACTCCAGGTGTGGTCTCACCAGGGCCCTGTACAGCTGCAGAAGGACCTCTTTGCTTCTATACTCAATCCCTCTTGTTATGAAGGCCAGCATGCTATTAGCCTTCTTCACTACCTGCTGTACCTGCATGCTTCCCTACAAGAACCCCCAGATCTCTCTGTACTGCCCCTTTACCTAAATTGATTCCACTTAGGTGGTAATCTGCCTTCCTGTTCTTGCCACCAAAGTGGATAAGGATCCATTTATCCACGTGAAAGTGCATCTGCCATGCATCTGAGCACTCACCTAACTTGTCCAGGTCACCCTGTAATCTCCTAACATCCTCATCACATTTCACCCTGCCACCCAGCTGATGAAATTTGCGAATGTTATTGCTAATACCATCTTGTATATCCTGAAGATAGATTGCAAAAAGCTGCGGTCCCAGTACTGATCCGTGCGGTACCCCACTGGTCAGTGCCTGGCATTCCGAAATGGAGGGGTGGAGGAGTGTGGAAGGATGAGAGAATGCAGGCTGCGGCCCTATGAAGCAGGGGGAGGGCTTGCAGTTGGCCTGTGTGGGGATGTGGGAGACTACAGGAGCCTGGTGGGCAAGGGCTGGCCTGAAAGGCAGCTGGAGGGACGGAGGGAGGGAAGCACGCACGGAGGAGGAAGAGCAAAGAGAAAAGAGAAAAAAAAGCCAAAGGGGATAAAGAGAAAGAGCAACAAAGAAAATGTGGCTGGCCAGCACGCTTTGAAGTAGGGAGAAAAGGCAGGGGCCAGCGCCTACGGCCATACTAGTCTGAAAACGCCCGATCTCGTCTGATCTCGGAAGCTAAGCAGACTCAGGCCTGGTTAGTACTTGGATGGGAGACAGCCTGGCAATACCAGGTGCAGTAGGCTTTTTCCGCCAGCAGTGGCTGCTCAAGTCACCCCTCTGCACTTGTCTTGTGCCAGGCAATGGAGCGGCAGGTTATTTTTGCTGCTGCTGCTGTGCCTGGCATCAGTCTCCTGCAGGCACGAGACACGGAGGGGAGGAGAGCGGAGCGCTGCCAAAATCAGCAAGAAAGGCGGAAAGAAAGGGATTGGGGCTGCACGCTGTCTGCGGGTGGCAGTCAGGAAAGGCGGACAATAGACAATAGGTGCAGGAGTTGGCCATTCTGCCCTTCCAGCCTGCACCACCATTCAATATGATCATGGCTGATCATCCTTAATCAGTATCCTGTTCCTGCCTTATCTCCATAACCCTTGATTCCACTATCCTTGAGAGCTCTATCCAACTCTTTCTTAAATGAATCCAGAGACTGGGCCTCCACTGCCCTCTGGGGCAGAGCATTCCACACAGCCACCACTCTCTGGGTGAAGAAGTTTCTCCTCATCTCTGTCCTAAATGGTCTACCCCGTATTTTTAAGCTGTGTCCTCTGTTTCGGCACTCACCCCGCAGCGGAAACATGTTGCCTGCCGCCAGAGTGTCCAATCCTTTGATCATCTTATATGTCTCAACCAGATCCCCTCTCAGTCTTCTAAACTCAAGGGTACACAAGCCCAGTCGCTCCAGTCTTTCAGTGTAAGGTAATCCCGCCATTCCAGGAATTGACCTCGTGAACCTACGCTGCATTCCCTCAATAGCCAGAATGTCTCTCCTCAAATTTGGAGACCAGAACTGCACACAGTACTCCAGGTGTGGTCTCACCAGGGCCCTGTACAGCTGCAGAAGGACCTCTTTGCTTCTATACTCAATCCCTCTTGTTATGAAGGCCAGCATGCTATTAGCCTTCTTCACTACCTGCTGTACCTGCATGCTTACCTTCAGTGAGTGGTGTACAAGAACCCCCAGATCTCTCTGTACTGCCCCTTTACCTAAATTGATTCCACTTAGGTGGTAATCTGCCTTCCTGTTCTTGCCACCAAAGTGGATAAGGATCCATTTATCCACGTGAAAGTGCATCTGCCATGCATCTGAGCACTCACCTAACTTGTCCAGGTCACCCTGTAATCTCCTAAGATCCTCATCACATTTCACCCTGCCACCCAGCTGATGAAATTTGCGAATGTTATTGCTAATACCATCTTGTATATCCTGAAGATAGATTGTAAAAAGCTGCGGTCCCAGTACTGATCCGTGCGGTACCCCACTGGTCAGTGCCTGGCATTCCGAAATGGAGGGGTGGAGGAGTGTGGAAGGATGAGAGAATGCAGGCTGCGGCCCTATGAAGCAGGGGGAGGGCTTGCAGTTGGCCTGTGTGGGGATGTGGGAGACTACAGGAGCCTGGTGGGCAAGGGCTGGCTGAAAGGCAGCTGGAGGGACGGAGGGAGGGAAGCACGCACGGAGGAGGAAGAGCAAAGAGAAAAGAGAAAAAAAAGCCAAAGGGGATAAAGAGAAAGAGCAACAAAGAAAATGTGGCTAGCCAGCACGCCTTGAAGTAGGGAGCAAAAGCAGGGGCCAGCGCCTACGGCCATACTAGGCTGAAAACGTCTGATCTCGGAAGCTAAGCAGACTCAGGCCTGGTTAGTACTTGGATGGGAGACCGCCTGGGAATACCAGGTGCAGTAGGCTTTTTCCGCCAGCAGTGGCTGCTCATGTCACCCCTCTGCACTTGTCTTGTGCCAGGCAATGGAGCAGCAGGTTATTTTTGCTGCTGCTGCTGTGCCTGGCATCAGTCTCCTGCAGGCACGAGACACGGAGGGGAGGAGAGCGGAGCGCTGCCAAAATCAGCAAGAAAGGCGGAAAGAAAGGGATTGGGGCTGCACGCTGTCTGCGGGTGGCAGGCAGGAAAGGCGGACAATAGACAATAGGTGCAGGAGTTGGCCATTCTGCCCTTCCAGCCTGCACCACCATTCAATATGATCATGGCTGATCATCCTTAATCAGTATCCTGTTCCTGCCTTATCTCCATAACCCTTGATTCCACTATCCTTGAGAGCTCTATCCAACTCTTTCTTAAATGAATCCAGAGACTGGGCCTCCACTGCCCTCTGGGGCAGAGCATTCCACACAGCCACCACTCTCTGGGTGAAGAAGTTTCTCCTCATCTCTGTCCTAAATGGTCTACCCCGTATTTTTAAGCTGTGTCCTCTGTTTCGGCACTCACCCCGCAGCGGAAACATGTTGCCTGCCGCCAGAGTGTCCAATCCTTTGATCATCTTATATTACTCAACCAGATCCCCTCTCAGTCTTCTAAACTCAAGGGTACACAAGCCCAGTCGCTCCAGTCTTTCAGTGTAAGGTAATCCCGCCATTCCAGGAATTGACCTCGTGAACCTACGCTGCATTCCCTCAATAGCCAGAATGTCTCTCCTCAAATTTGGAGACCAGAACTGCACACAGTACTCCAGGTGTGGTCTCACCAGGGCCCTGTACAGCTGCAGAAGGACCTCTTTGCTTCTATACTCAATCCCTCTTGTTATGAAGGCCAGCATGCTATTAGCCTTCTTCACTACCTGCTGTACCTGCATGCTTACCTTCATTGAGTGGTGTACAAGAACCCCCAGATCTCTCTGTACTGCCCCTTTACCTAAATTGATTCCACTTAGGTGGTAATCTGCCTTCCTGTTCTTGCCACCAAAGTGGATAAGGATCCATTTATCCACGTGAAAGTGCATCTGCCATGCATCTGAGCACTCACCTAACTTGTCCAGGTCACCCTGTAATCTCCTAAGATCCTCATCACATTTCACCCTGCCACCCAGCTGATGAAATTTGCGAATGTTATTGCTAATACCATCTTGTATATCCTGAAGATAGATTGTAAAAAGCTGCGGTCCCAGTACTGTTCCGTGCGGTACCCCACTGGTCAGTGCCCGGCATTCCGAAATGGAGGGGTGGAGGAGTGTGGAAGGATGAGAGAATGCAGGCTGCGGCCCTATGAAGCAGGGGGAGGGCTTGCAGTTGGCCTGTGTGGGGATGTGGGAGACTACAGGAGCCTGGTGGGCAAGGGCTGGCTGAAAGGCAGCTGGAGGGACGGAGGGAGGGAAGCACGCACGGAGGAGGAAGAGCAAAGAGAAAAGAGAAAAAAAAGCCAAAGGGGATAAAGAGAAAGAGCAAGAAAGAAAATGTGGCTGGCCAGCACGCCTTGAAGTAGGGAGAAAAGGCAGGGGCCAGCGCCTACGGCCATACTAGTCTGAAAACGCCCGATCTCGTCTGATCTCGGAAGCTAAGCAGACTCAGGCCTGGTTAGTACTTGGATGGGAGACCGCCTGGGAATACCAGGTGCCGTAGGCTTTTTCCGCCAGCAGTGGCTGCTCAAGTCACCCCTCTGCACTTGTCTTGTGCCAGGCAATGGAGCGGCAGGTTATTTTTGCTGCTGCTGCTGTGCCTGGCATCAGTCTCCTGCAGGCACGAGACACGGAGGGGAGGAGAGCGGAGCGCTGCCAAAATCAGCAAGAAAGGCGGAAAGAAAGGGATTGGGGCTGCACGCTGTCTGCGGGTGGCAGTCAGGAAAGGCGGACAATAGACAATAGGTGCAGGAGTTGGCCATTCTGCCCTTCCAGCCTGCACCACCATTCAATATGATCATGGCTGATCATCCTTAATCAGTATCCTGTTCCTGCCTTATCTCCATAACCCTTGATTCCACTATCCTTGAGAGCTCTATCCAACTCTTTCTTAAATGAATCCAGAGACTGGGCCTCCACTGCCCTCTGGGGCAGAGCATTCCACACAGCCACCACTCTCTGGGTGAAGAAGTTTCTCCTCATCTCTGTCCTAAATGGTCTACCCCGTATTTTTAAGCTGTGTCCTCTGTTTCGGCACTCACCCCGCAGCGGAAACATGTTGCCTGCCGCCAGAGTGTCCAATCCTTTGATCATCTTATATGTCTCAACCAGATCCCCTCTCAGTCTTCTAAACTCAAGGGTACACAAGCCCAGTCGCTCCAGTCTTTCAGTGTAAGGTAATCCCGCCATTCCAGGAATTGACCTCGTGAACCTACGCTGCATTCCCTCAATAGCCAGAATGTCTCTCCTCAAATTTGGAGACCAGAACTGCACACAGTACTCCAGGTGTGGTCTCACCAGGGCCCTGTACAGCTGCAGAAGGACCTCTTTGCTTCTATACTCAATCCCTCTTGTTATGAAGGCCAGCATGCTATTAGCCTTCTTCACTACCTGCTGTACCTGCATGCTTACCTTCATTGAGTGGTGTACAAGAACCCCCAGATCTCTCTGTACTGCCCCTTTACCTAAATTGATTCCACTTAGGTGGTAATCTGCCTTCCTGTTCTTGCCACCAAAGTGGATAAGGATCCATTTATCCACGTGAAAGTGCATCTGCCATGCATCTGAGCACTCACCTAACTTGTCCAGGTCACCCTGTAATCTCCTAAGATCCTCATCACATTTCACCCTGCCACCCAGCTGATGAAATTTGCGAATGTTATTGCTAATACCATCTTGTATATCCTGAAGATAGATTGTAAAAAGCTGCGGTCCCAGTACTGATCCGTGCGGTACCCCACTGGTCAGTGCCTGGCATTCCGAAATGGAGGGGTGGAGGAGTGTGGAAGGATGAGAGAATGCAGGCTGCGGCCCTATGAAGCAGGGGGAGGGCTTGCAGTTGGCCTGTGTGGGGATGTGGGAAACTACAGGAGCCTGGTGGGCAAGGGCTGGCTGAAAGGCAGCTGGAGGGACGGAGGGAGGGAAGCACGCACGGAGGAGGAAGAGCAAAGAGAAAAGAGAAAAAAAAGCCAAAGGGGATAAAGAGAAAGAGCAAGAAAGAAAATGTGGCTGGCCAGCACGCCTTGAAGTAGGGAGAAAAGGCAGGGGCCAGCGCCTACGGCCATACTAGTCTGAAAACGCCCGATCTCGTCTGATCTCGGATGCTAAGCAGACTCAGGCCTGGTTAGTACTTGGATGGGAGACCGCCTGGGAATACCAGGTGCAGTAGGCTTTTTCCGCCAGCAGTGGCTGCTCAAGTCACCCCTCTGCACTTGTCTTGTGCCAGGCAATGGAGCGGCAGGTTATTTTTGCTGCTGCTGCTGCTGTGCCTGGCATCAGTCTCCTGCAGGCACGAGACACGGAGGGGAGGAGAGCGGAGCGCTGCCAAAATCAGCAAGAAAGGCGGAAAGAAAGGGATTGGGGCTGCACGCTGTCTGCGGGTGGCAGTCAGGAAAGGCGGACAATAGACAATAGGTGCAGGAGTTGGCCATTCTGCCCTTCCAGCCTGCACCACCATTCAATATGATCATGGCTGATCATCCTTAATCAGTATCCTGTTCCTGCCTTATCTCCATAACCTTCGGGGAGAAAGTGAGGTCTGCAGATGCTGGAGATCAAAGTTGAAACTTTATTGCTGGAACAGCACAGCAGGTCAGGCAGCATCCAGGGAACAGGAGATTCGACGTTTCGGGCACAGGCCCTTCTTCAGGAATGAGCAGAGAGTGTTCAGCAGGAGAAGATAAAAGGTAGGGAGGAGGGACTTGGAGGAGGGGAGTTGGAAATGTGATAGGTGGAAAGAGGTCAAGGTGAGGGTGATAGGTCGGAGTAGGGTGGAGGCGGAGAGGTCAAGAAGAAGACTGCAGGTCAGGCCTAACCCCGCCCCCACATCCAGCTCCAGCCCCACACCAGGTCCTAGCTCCCAGCCCTGCCGTGTGTTCACCATCCCTCCAGACTTGCCCCTCTCTGAGGATGAAAGATCAGTCCTCAGCAGAGGTCTCACCTTCGTTCCCACACGTTCTCGGGTCAATGAATTCAATACACGGAGTGACATCGAACAATTCTTCCGCCGCCTTCGCCTCCGTGCCTTCTTCTTCAATCAAGACTCTCGCCCACCCTCTGACGACCCCTTCTCCCACCTCCAACACACCCCGTCCACCTGGACACCCCGTGCTGGCCTCCTACCTGCCCTCGACCTCTTCATAGCAAACTGCCGCCGCGATATTAACCGCTACCTGAACTCCCACACTCCCCCCACCCACTCCAACCTCTCACCCTCGGAACGCGCAGCCCTCCACTCCCTCCGTTCCAACCCCAACCTCACCATCAAACCAGCTGACAAGGGAGGCGCAGTAGTAGTTTGGCGCACTGACCTTTACACCGCTGAGGCCAAACGCCAGCTCGCAGATACCTCCTCCTACCGTCCCCTTGACCATGACCCCACCCCCCACCACCAAACCATCATCTCCCAGACCGTCCATAACCTCATCACCTCAGGGGACCTCCCATCCACCGCCTCCAACCTCATAGTCCCACAACCCCGAACCGCCCGTTTCTACCTCCTGCCCAAAATCCACAAACCTGACTGCCCCGGACGACCCATCGTCTCAGCCTGCTCCTGCCCAACCGAACTCATCTCGGCATACCTCGACACGGTCCTGTCCCCATTAGTCCAAGAACTCCCCACCTACGTTCGTGACACCACCCACGCCCTCCACCTCCTCCAGGATTTCCGCTTCCCCGGTCCCCAACGCCTCATCTTCACCATGGACATCCAGTCCCTGTACACCTCCATCCCCCATCACGAAGGACTCAAAGCACTCCGCTTCTTCCTTTCCCGCCGTACCACCCAGTACCCTTCCACCGACACCCTCCTTCGACTGACCGAACTGGTCCTCACCCTGAACAACTTTTCTTTCCAATCCTCCCACTTTCTCCAAACAAAAGGAGTAGCCATGGGCACCCGCATGGGCCCCAGCTATGCCTGCCTCTTCGTAGGGTATGTGGAACAATCCATCTTCCGCAACTACACTGGCCCCACCCCCCATCTTTTTCTTCGCTACATTGATGACTGTATCGGCGCTACCTCGTGCTCCCACGAGGAGGTTGAACAGTTTATCCACTACACCAACACCTTCCACCCCGACCTCAAATTCACCTGGACAGTCTCGGACTCCTCCCTCCCCTTCCTAGACCTTTCTGTTTCTATCTCAGGCGACCGAATCAACACGGACATCTACTACAAACCTACCGACTCCCACAGCTACCTGGACTACACCTCCTCCCATCCTGCCCCCTGTAAAAACGCCATCCCATTCTCCCAATTCCTTCGTCTCCGCCGCATCTGCTCCCAGGAGGACCAGTTCAAAATACGTACAACACAGATGGCCTCCTTCTTCAAGGACCGCAATTTCCCCCCCGACGTGGTCGACGGTGCCCTCCACCGCATCTCCTCCACTTCCCGCTCCTCCGCCCTTGAGCCCCGCCCCTCCAACCGCCACCAGGACAGAACCCCACTGGTCCTCACCTACCACCCCACCAATCTCCATGTACAGCGCATCATCCGCCGTCACTTCCGCCACCTCCAAACAGACCCCAGCACCAAGGATATATTTCCCTCCCCTCCCCTATCAGCTTTCCGTAGAGACCACTCCCTCCGCGACTCCCTTGTCAGATCCACACCCCCCACCGACCCAACCACCACTCCCGGCACCTTCCCTTGCAACCGCAGGAGGTGCAACACTTGCGCCCACACCTCCCCCCTCACTTCTCTCCAAGGCCCCAAAGGAAACTTCCATATCCGCCACAGATTCACCTGCACCTCCACCCACATCATCTACTGCATCCGCTGCAGCCGGTGTGGCCTCCTCTATATTGGGGAGACAGGCCGCCTACTTGCGGAGCGATTCAGGGAGCACCTCTGGGCCACCCGGACGAACCAACCCAACCAACCTGTGGCACAGCATTTCAACTCCCCCTCGCACTCCACCGAGGATATGCAGGTCATTGGACTCATCCACCGCCAAACCACAACAACCCGACGGTCGGAGGAGGAGCGTCTTATCTTCCGACTGGGAACCCTCCAACCGCAGGGGATGAACTTGGACTTCACCAGTTTCTTCATCCCCCCTCCCCCCACCTTGTCTCAGCCGGATCCTTCCAGCCCGGCACCGCCTTCCTGACCTGCAGTCTTCTTCTTGACCTCTCCGCCTCCACCCTACTCCGACCTATCACCCTCACCTTGACATCTTTCCACCTATCACATTTCCAACTCCCCTCCTCCAAGTCCCTCCTCCCTACCTTTTATCTTCTCCTGCTGAACACTCTCTGCTCATTCCTGAAGAAGGGCCTGTGCCCGAAACGTCGAATCTCCTGTTCCCTGGATGCTGCCTGACCTGCTGTGCTGTTCCAGCAATAAAGTTTCAACTTATCTCCATAACCCTTGATTCCACTATCCTTGAGAGCTCTATCCAACTCTTTCTTAAATGAATCCAGAGACTGGGCCTCCACTGCCCTCTGGGGCAGAGCATTCCACACAGCCACCACTCTCTGGGTGAAGAAGTTTCTCCTCATCTCTGTCCTAAATGGTCTACCCCGTATTTTTAAGCTGTGTCCTCTGTTTCGGCACTCACCCCGCAGCGGAAACATGTTGCCTGCCGCCAGAGTGTCCAATCCTTTGATCATCTTATATGTCTCAACCAGATCCCCTCTCAGTCTTCTAAACTCAAGGGTACACAAGCCCAGTCGCTCCAGTCTTTCAGTGTAAGGTAATCCCGCCATTCCAGGAATTGACCTCGTGTACCTACGCTGCATTCCCTCAATAGCCAGAATGTCTCTCCTCAAATTTGGAGACCAGAACTGCACACAGTACTCCAGGTGTGGTCTCACCAGGGCCCTGTACAGCTGCAGAAGGACCTCTTTGCTCCTATACTCAATCCCTCTTGTTATGAAGGCCAGCATGCTATTAGCCTTCTTCACTACCTGGTGTACCTGCATGCTTACCTTCATTGAGTGGTGTACAAGAACCCCCAGATCTCTCTGTACTGCCCCTTTACCTAAATTGATTCCACTTAGGTGGTAATCTGCCTTCCTGTTCTTGCCACCAAAGTGGATAAGGATCCATTTATCCACGTGAAAGTGCATCTGCCATGCATCTGAGCACTCACCTAACTTGTCCAGGTCACCCTGTAATCTCCTAAGATCCTCATCACATTTCACCCTGCCACCCAGCTGATGAAATTTGCGAATGTTATTGCTAATACCATCTTGTATATCCTGAAGATAGATTGTAAAAAGCTGCGGTCCCAGTACTGATCCGTGCGGTACCCCACTGGTCAGTGCCCGGCATTCCGAAATGGAGGGGTGGAGGAGTGTGGAAGGATGAGAGAATGCAGGCTGCGGCCCTATGAAGCAGGGGGAGGGCTTGCAGTTGGCCTGTGTGGGGATGTGGGAGACTACAGGAGCCTGGTGGGCAAGGGCTGGCTGAAAGGCAGCTGGAGGGACGGAGGGAGGGAAGCACGCACGGAGGAGGAAGAGCAAAGAGAAAAGAGAAAAAAAAGCCAAAGGGGATAAAGAGAAAGAGCAAGAAAGAAAATGTGGCTGGCCAGCACGCCTTGAAGTAGGGAGAAAAGGCAGGGGCCAGCGCCTACGGCCATACTAGTCTGAAAACGCCCGATCTCGTCTGATCTCGGAAGTTAAGCAGACTCAGGCCTGGTTAGTACTTGGATGGGAGACCGCCTGGGAATACCAGGTGCAGTAGGCTTTTTCCGCCAGCAGTGGCTGCTCAAGTCACCCCTCTGCACTTGTCTTGTGCCAGGCAATGGAGCGGCAGGTTATTTTTGCTGCTGCTGCTGTGCCTGGCATCAGTCTCCTGCAGGCACGAGACACGGAGGGGAGGAGAGCGGAGCGCTGCCAAAATCAGCAAGAAAGGCGGAAAGAAAGGGATTGGGGCTGCACGCTGTCTGCGGGTGGCAGTCAGGAAAGGCGGACAATAGACAATAGGTGCAGGAGTTGGCCATTCTGCCCTTCCAGCCTGCACCACCATTCAATATGATCATGGCTGATCATCCTTAATCAGTATCCTGTTCCTGCCTTATCTCCATAACCCTTGATTCCACTATCCTTGAGAGCTCTATCCAACTCTTTCTTAAATGAATCCAGAGACTGGGCCTCCACTGCCCTCTGGGGCAGAGCATTCCACACAGCCACCACTCTCTGGGTGAAGAAGTTTCTCCTCATCTCTGTCCTAAATGGTCTACCCCGTATTTTTAAGCTGTGTCCTCTGTTTCGGCACTCACCCCGCAGCGGAAACATGTTGCCTGCCGCCAGAGTGTCCAATCCTTTGATCATCTTATATGTCTCAACCAGATCCCCTCTCAGTCTTCTAAACTCAAGGGTACACAAGCCCAGTCGCTCCAGTCTTTCAGTGTAAGGTAATCCCGCCATTCCAGGAATTGACCTCGTGAACCTACGCTGCATTCCCTCAATAGCCAGAATGTCTCTCCTCAAATTTGGAGACCAGAACTGCACACAGTACTCCAGGTGTGGTCTCACCAGGGCCCTGTACAGCTGCAGAAGGACCTCTTTGCTCCTATACTCAATCCCTCTTGTTATGAAGGCCAGCATGCTATTAGCCTTCTTCACTACCTGCTGTACCTGCATGCTTACCTTCATTGAGTGGTGTACAAGAACCCCCAGATCTCTCTGTACTGCCCCTTTACCTAAATTGATTCCACTTAGGTGGTAATCTGCCTTCCTGTTCTTGCCACCAAAGTGGATAAGGATCCATTTATCCACGTGAAAGTGCATCTGCCATGCATCTGAGCACTCACCTAACTTGTCCAGGTCACCCTGTAATCTCCTAAGATCCTCATCACATTTCACCCTGCCACCCAGCTGATGAAATTTGCGAATGTTATTGCTAATACCATCTTGTATATCCTGAAGATAGATTGTAAAAAGCTGCGGTCCCAGTACTGATCCGTGCGGTACCCCACTGGTCAGTGCCCGGCATTCCGAAATGGAGGGGTGGAGGAGTGTGGAAGGATGAGAGAATGCAGGCTGCGGCCCTATGAAGCAGGGGGAGGGCTTGCAGTTGGCCTGTGTGGGGATGTGGGAGACTACAGGAGCCTGGTGGGCAAGGGCTGGCTGAAAGGCAGCTGGAGGGACGGAGGGAGGGAAGCACGCACGGAGGAGGAAGAGCAAAGAGAAAAGAGAAAAAAAAGCCAAAGGGGATAAAGAGAAAGAACAAGAAAGAAAATGTGGCTGGCCAGCACGCCTTGAAGTAGGGAGAAAAGGCAGAGGCCAGCGCCTACGGCCATACTAGTCTGAAAACGCCCGATCTCGTCTGATCTCGGAAGCTAAGCAGACTCAGGCCTGGTTAGTACTTGGATGGGAGACCGCCTGGGAATACCAGGTGCAGTAGGCTTTTTCCGCCAGCAGTGGCTGCTCAAGTCACCCCTCTGCACTTGTCTTGTGCCAGGCAATGGAGCGGCAGGTTATTTTTGCTGCTGCTGCTGTGCCTGGCATCAGTCTCCTGCAGGCACGAGACACGGAGGGGAGGAGAGCGGAGCGCTGCCAAAATCAGCAAGAAAGGCGGAAAGAAAGGGATTGGGGCTGCACGCTGTCTGCGGGTGGCAGTCAGGAAAGGCGGACAATAGACAATAGGTGCAGGAGTTGGCCATTCTGCCCTTCCAGCCTGCACCACCATTCAATATGATCATGGCTGATCATCCTTAATCAGTATCCTGTTCCTGCCTTATCTCCATAACCCTTGATTCCACTATCCTTGAGAGCTCTATCCAACTCTTTCTTAAATGAATCCAGAGACTGGGCCTCCACTGCCCTCTGGGGCAGAGCATTCCACACAGCCACCACTCTCTGGGTGAAGAAGTTTCTCCTCATCTCTGTCCTAAATGGTCTACCCCGTATTTTTAAGCTGTGTCCTCTGTTTCGGCACTCACCCCGCAGCGGAAACATGTTGCCTGCCGCCAGAGTGTCCAATCCTTTGATCATCTTATATGTCTCAACCAGATCCCCTCTCAGTCTTCTAAACTCAAGGGTACACAAGCCCAGTCGCTCCAGTCTTTCAGTGTAAGGTAATCCCGCCATTCCAGGAATTGACCTCGTGAACCTACGCTGCATTCCCTCAATAGCCAGAATGTCTCTCCTCAAATTTGGAGACCAGAACTGCACACAGTACTCCAGGTGTGGTCTCACCAGGGCCCTGTACAGCTGCAGAAGGACCTCTTTGCTTCTATACTCAATCCCTCTTGTTATGAAGGCCAGCATGCTATTAGCCTTCTTCACTACCTGGTGTACCTGCATGCTTACCTTCATTGAGTGGTGTACAAGAACCCCCAGATCTCTCTGTACTGCCCCTTTACCTAAATTGATTCCACTTAGGTGGTAATCTGCCTTCCTGTTCTTGCCACCAAAGTGGATAAGGATCCATTTATCCACGTGAAAGTGCATCTGCCATGCATCTGAGCACTCACCTAACTTGTCCAGGTCACCCTGTAATCTCCTAAGATCCTCATCACATTTCACCCTGCCACCCAGCTGATGAAATTTGCGAATGTTATTGCTAATACCATCTTGTATATCCTGAAGATAGATTGTAAAAAGCTGCGGTCCCAGTACTGATCCGTGCGGTACCCCACTGGTCAGTGCCTGGCATTCCGAAATGGAGGGGTGGAGGAGTGTGGAAGGATGAGAGAATGCAGGCTGCGGCCCTATGAAGCAGGGGGAGGGCTTGCAGTTGGCCTGTGTGGGGATGTGGGAGACTACAGGAGCCTGGTGGGCAAGGGCTGGCTGAAAGACAGCTGGAGGGACGGAGGGAGGGAAGCACGCACGGAGGAGGAAGAGCAAAGAGAAAAGAGAAAAAAAAGCCAAAGGGGATAAAGAGAAAGAGCAAGAAAGAAAATGTGGCTGGCCAGCACGCCTTGAAGTAGGGAGAAAAGGCAGGGGCCAGCGCCTACGGCCATACTAGTCGGAAAACACCCGATCTCGTCTGATCTCGGAAGCTAAGCAGACTCAGGCCTGGTTAGTACTTGGATGGGAGACCGCCTGGGAATACCAGGTGCAGTAGGCTTTTTCCGCCAGCAGTGGCTGCTCAAGTCACCCCTCTGCACTTGTCTTGTGCCAGGCAATGGAGCGGCAGGTTATTTTTGCTGCTGCTGCTGTGCCTGGCATCAGTCTCCTGCAGGCACGAGACACGGAGGGGAGGAGAGCGGAGCGCTGCCAAAATCAGCAAGAAAGGCGGAAAGAAAGGGATTGGGGCTGCACGCTGTCTGCGGGTGGCAGTCAGGAAAGGCGGACAATAGACAATAGGTGCAGGAGTTGGCCATTCTGCCCTTCCAGCCTGCACCACCATTCAATATGATCATGGCTGATCATCCTTAATCAGTATCCTGTTCCTGCCTTATCTCCATAACCCTTGATTCCACTATCCTTGAGAGCTCTATCCAACTCTTTCTTAAATGAATCCAGAGACTGGGCCTCCACTGCCCTCTGGGGCAGAGCATTCCACACAGCCACCACTCTCTGGGTGAAGAAGTTTCTCCTCATCTCTGTCCTAAATGGTCTACCCCGTATTTTTAAGCTGTGTCCTCTGTTTCGGCACTCACCCCGCAGCGGAAACATGTTGCCTGCCGCCAGAGTGTCCAATCCTTTGATCATCTTATATGTCTCAACCAGATCCCCTCTCAGTCTTCTAAACTCAAGGGTACACAAGCCCAGTCGCTCCAGTCTTTCAGTGTAAGGTAATCCCGCCATTCCAGGAATTGACCTCGTGAACCTACGCTGCATTCCCTCAATAGCCAGAATGTCTCTCCTCAAATGTGGAGACCAGAAATGCACACAGTACTCCAGGTGTGGTCTCACCAGGGCCCTGTACAGCTGCAGAAGAACCTCTTTGCTTCTATACTCAATCCCTCTTGTTATGAAGGCCAGCATGCTATTAGCCTTCTTCACTACCTGCTGTACCTGCATGCTTACCTTCATTGAGTGGTGTACAAGAACCCCCAGATCTCTCTGTACTGCCCCTTTACCTAAATTGATTCCACTTAGGTGGTAATCTGCCTTCCTGTTCTTGCCACCAAAGTGGATAAGGATCCATTTATCCACGTGAAAGTGCATCTGCCATGCATCTGAGCACTCACCTAACTTGTCCAGGTCACCCTGTAATCTCCTAACATCCTCATCACATTTCACCCTGCCACCCAGCTGATGAAATTTGCGAATGTTATTGCTAATACCATCTTGTATATCCTGAAGATAGATTGTAAAAAGCTGCGGTCCCAGTACTGATCCGTGCGGTACCCCACTGGTCAGTGCCTGGCATTCCGAAATGGAGGGGTGGAGGAGTGTGGAAGGATGAGAGAATGCAGGCTGCGGCCCTATGAAGCAGGGGGAGGGCTTGCAGTTGGCCTGTGTGGGGATGTGGGAGACTACAGGAGCCTGGTGGGCAAGGGCTGGCTGAAAGGCAGCTGGAGGGACGGAGGGAGGGAAGCACGCACGGAGGAGGAAGAGCAAAGAGAAAAGAGAAAAAAAAGCCAAAGGGGATAAAGAGAAAGAGCAAGAAAGAAAATGTGGCTGGCCAGCACGCCTTGAAGTAGGGAGAAAAGGCAGGGGCCAGCGCCTACGGCCATACTAGTCTGAAAACGCCCGATCTCGTCTGATCTCGGAAGCTAAGCAGTCTCAGGCCTGGTTAGTACTTGGATGGGAGACCGCCTGGGAATACCAGGTGCAGTAGGCTTTTTCCGCCAGCAGTGGCTGCTCAAGTCACCCCTCTGCACTTGTCTTGTGCCAGGCAATGGAGCGGCAGGTTATTTTTGCTGCTGCTGCTGTGCCTGGCATCAGTCTCCTGCAGGCACGAGACACGGAGGGGAGGAGAGCGGAGCGCTGCCAAAATCAGCAAGAAAGGCGGAAAGAAAGGGATTGGGGCTGCACGCTGTCTGCGGGTGGCAGTCAGGAAAGGCGGACTATAGACAATAGGTGCAGGAGTTGGCCATTCTGCCCTTCCAGCCTGCACCACCATTCAATATGATCATGGCTGATCATCCTTAATCAGTATCCTGTTCCTGCCTTATCTCCATAACCCTTGATTCCACTATCCTTGAGAGCTCTATCCAACTCTTTCTTAAATGAATCCAGAGACTGGGCCTCCACTGCCCTCTGGGGCAGAGCATTTCACACAGCCACCACTCTCTGGGTGAAGAAGTTTCTCCTCATCTCTGTCCTAAATGGTCTACCCCGTATTTTTAAGCTGTGTCCTCTGTTTCGGCACTCACCCCGCAGCGGAAACATGTTGCCTGCCGCCAGAGTGTCCAATCCTTTGATCATCTTATATGTCTCAACCAGATCCCCTCTCAGTCTTCTAAACTCAAGGGTACACAAGCCCAGTCGCTCCAGTCTTTCAGTGTAAGGTAATCCCGCCATTCCAGGAATTGACCTCGTGAACCTACGCTGCATTCCCTCAATAGCCAGAATGTCTCTCCTCAAATTTGGAGACCAGAACTGCACACAGTACTCCAGGTGTGGTCTCACCAGGGCCCTGTACAGCTGCAGAAGGACCTCTTTGCTTCTATACTCAATCCCTCTTGTTATGAAGGCCAGCATGCTATTAGCCTTCTTCACTACCTGCTGTACCTGCATGCTTACCTTCATTGAGTGGTGTACAAGAACCCCCAGATCTCTCTGTACTGCCCCTTTACCTAAATTGATTCCACTTAGGTGGTAATCTGCCTTCCTGTTCTTGCCACCAAAGTGGATAAGGATCCATTTATCCACGTGAAAGTGCATCTGCCATGCATCTGAGCACTCACCTAACTTGTCCAGGTCACCCTGTAATCTCCTAACATCCTCATCACATTTCACCCTGCCACCCAGCTGATGAAATTTGCGAATGTTTTTGCTAATACCATCTTGTATATCCTGAAGATAGATTGTAAAAAGCTGCGGTCCCAGTACTGATCCGTGCGGTACCCCACTGGTCAGTGCCTGGCATTCCGAAATGGAGGGGTGGAGGAGTGTGGAAGGATGAGAGAATGCAGGCTGCGGCCCTATGAAGCAGGGGGAGGGCTTGCAGTTGGCCTGTGTGGGGATGTGGGAGACTACAGGAGCCTGGTGGGCAAGGGCTGGCTGAAAGGCAGCTGGAGGGACGGAGGGAGGGAAGCACGCACGGAGGAGGAAGAGCAAAGAGAAAAGAGAAAAAAAAGCCAAAGGGGATAAAGAGAAAGAGCAAGAAAGAAAATGTGGCTGGCCAGCACACCTTGAAGTAGGGAGAAAAGGCAGGGGCCAGCGCCTACGGCCATACTAGTCTGAAAACGCCCGATCTCGTCTGATCTCGGAAGCTAAGCAGACTCAGGCCTGGTTAGTACTTGGATGGGAGACCGCCTGGGAATACCAGGTGCAGTAGGCTTTTTCCGCCAGCAGTGGCTGCTCAAGTCACCCCTCTGCACTTGTCTTGTGCCAGGCAATGGAGCGGCAGGTTATTTTTGCTGCTGCTGCTGTGCCTGGCATCAGTCTCCTGCAGGCACGAGACACGGAGGGGAGGAGAGCGGAGCGCTGCCAAAATCAGCAAGAAAGGCGGAAAGAAAGGGATTGGGGCTGCACGCTGTCTGCGGGTGGCAGTCAGGAAAGGCGGACAATAGACAATAGGTGCAGGAGTTGGCCATTCTGCCCTTCCAGCCTGCACCACCATTCAATATGATCATGGCTGATCATCCTTAATCAGTATCCTGTTCCTGCCTTATCTCCATAACCCTTG
>NW_028270141.1:123926622-123929122 GCF_037043375.1 Chiloscyllium plagiosum | reverse complement strand
TATCCTTGAGAGCTCTATCCAACTCTTTCTTAAATGAATCCAGAGACTGGGCCTCCACTGCCCTCTGGGGCAGAGCATTCCACACAGCCACCACTCTCTGGGTGAAGAAGTTTCTCCTCATCTCTGTCCTAAATGGTCTACCCCGTATTTTTAAGCTGTGTCCTCTGTTTCGGCACTCACCCCGCAGCGGAAACATGTTGCCTGCCGCCAGAGTGTCCAATCCTTTGATCATCTTATATGTCTCAACCAGATCCCCTCTCAGTCTTCTAAACTCAAGGGTACACAAGCCCAGTCGCTCCAGTCTTTCAGTGTAAGGTAATCCCGCCATTCCAGGAATTGACCTCGTGAACCTACGCTGCATTCCCTCAATAGCCAGAATGTCTCTCCTCAAATTTGGAGACCAGAACTGCACACAGTACTCCAGGTGTGGTCTCACCAGGGCCCTGTACAGCTGCAGAAGGACCTCTTTGCTTCTATACTCAATCCCTCTTGTTATGAAGGCCAGCATGCTATTAGCCTTCTTCACTACCTGCTGTACCTGCATGCTTACCTTCATTGAGTGGTGTACAAGAACCCCCAGATCTCTCTGTACTGCCCCTTTACCTAAATTGATTCCACTTAGGTGGTAATCTGCCTTCCTGTTCTTGCCACCAAAGTGGATAAGGATCCATTTATCCACGTGAAAGTGCATCTGCCATGCATCTGAGCACTCACCTAACTTGTCCAGGTCACCCTGTAATCTCCTAAGATCCTCATCACATTTCACCCTGCCACCCAGCTGATGAAATTTGCGAATGTTATTGCTAATACCATCTTGTATATCCTGAAGATAGATTGTAAAAAGCTGCGGTCCCAGTACTGATCCGTGCGGTACCCCACTGGTCAGTGCCTGGCATTCCGAAATGGAGGGGTGGAGGAGTGTGGAAGGATGAGAGAATGCAGGCTGCGGCCCTATGAAGCAGGGGGAGGGCTTGCAGTTGGCCAGTGTGGGGATGTGGGAGACTACAGGAGCCTGGTGGGCAAGGGCTGGCTGAAAGGCAGCTGGAGGGACGGAGGGAGGGAAGCACGCACGGAGGAGGAAGAGCAAAGAGAAAAGAGAAAAAAAAGCCAAAGGGGATAAAGAGAAAGAGCAAGAAAGAAAATGTGGCTGGCCAGCACGCCTTGAAGTAGGGAGAAAAGGCAGGGGCCAGCGCCTACGGCCATACTAGTCTGAAAACGCCCGATCTCGTCTGATCTTGGAAGCTAAGCAGACTCCGGCCTGGTTAGTACTTGGATGGGAGACTGCCTGGGAATACCAGGTGCAGTAGGCTTCTTCCGCCAGCAGTGGCTGCTCAAGTCACCCCTCTGCACTTGTCTTGTGCCAGGCAATGGAGCGGCAGGTTATTTTTGCTGCTGCTGCTGTGCCTGGCATCAGTCTCCTGCAGGCACGAGACACGGAGGGGAGGAGAGCGGAGCGCTGCCAAAATCAGCAAGAAAGGCGGAAAGAAAGGGATTGGGGCTGCACGCTGTCTGCGGGTGGCAGTCAGGAAAGGCGGACAATAGACAATAGGTGCAGGAGTTGGCCATTCTGCCCTTCCAGCCTGCACCACCATTCAATATGATCATGGCTGATCATCCTTAATCAGTATCCTGTTCCTGCCTTATCTCCATAACCCTTGATTCCACTATCCTTGAGAGCTCTATCCAACTCTTTCTTAAATGAATCCAGAGACTGGGCCTCCACTGCCCTCTGGGGCAGAGCATTCCACACAGCCACCACTCTCTGGGTGAAGAAGTTTCTCCTCATCTCTGTCCTAAATGGTCTACCCCGTATTTTTAAGCTGTGTCCTCTGTTTCGGCACTCACCCCGCAGCGGAAACATGTTGCCTGCCGCCAGAGTGTCCAATCCTTTGATCATCTTATATGTCTCAACCAGATCCCCTCTCAGTCTTCTAAACTCAAGGGTACACAAGCCCAGTCGCTCCAGTCTTTCAGTGTAAGGTAATCCCGCCATTCCAGGAATTGACCTCGTGAACCTACGCTGCATTCCCTCAATAGCCAGAATGTCTCTCCTCAAATTTGGAGACCAGAACTGCACACAGTACTCCAGGTGTGGTCTCACCAGGGCCCTGTACAGCTGCAGAAGGACCTCTTTGCTTCTATACTCAATCCCTCTTGTTATGAAGGCCAGCATGCTATTAGCCTTCTTCACTACCTGCTGTACCTGCATGCTTACCTTCATTGAGTGGTGTACAAGAACCCCCAGATCTCTCTGTACTGCCCCTTTACCTAAATTGATTCCACTTAGGTGGTAATCTGCCTTCCTGTTCTTGCCACCAAAGTGGATAAGGATCCATTTATCCACGTGAAAGTGCATCTGCCATGCATCTGAGCACTCACCTAACTTGTCCAGGTCACCCTGTAATCTCCTAAGATCCTCATCACATTTCACCCTGCCACCCAGCTGATGAAATTTGCGAATGTTATTGCTAATACCATCTTGTATATCCTGAAGATAGAT
>NW_028270141.1:123836622-123924122 GCF_037043375.1 Chiloscyllium plagiosum | reverse complement strand
TTGAGAGCTCGATCCAACTCTTTCTTAAATGAATCCAGAGACTGGGCCTCCACTGCCCTCTGGGGCAGAGCATTCCACACAGCCACCACTCTCTGGGTGAAGAAGTTTCTCCTCATCTCTGTCCTAAATGGTCTACCCCGTATTTTTAAGCTGTGTCCTCTGTTTCGGCACTCACCCCGCAGCGGAAACATGTTGCCTGCCGCCAGAGTGTCCAATCCTTTGATCATCTTATATGTCTCAACCAGATCCCCTCTCAGTCTTCTAAACTCAAGGGTACACAAGCCCAGTCGCTCCAGTCTTTCAGTGTAAGGTAATCCCGCCATTCCAGGAATTGACCTCGTAAACCTACGCTGCACTCCCTCAATAGCCAGAATGTCTCTCCTCAAATTTGGAGACCAGAACTGCACACAGTACTCCAGGTGTGGTCTCACCAGGGCCCTGTACAGCTGCAGAAGGACCTCTTTGCTTCTATACTCAATCCCTCTTGTTATGAAGGCCAGCATGCTATTAGCCTTCTTCACTACCTGCTGTACCTGCATGCTTACCTTCATTGAGTGGTGTACAAGAACCCCCAGATCTCTCTGTACTGCCCCTTTACCTAAATTGATTCCACTTAGGTGGTAATCTGCCTTCCTGTTCTTGCCACCAAAGTGGATAAGGATCCATTTATCCACGTGAAAGTGCATCTGCCATGCATCTGAGCACTCACCTAACTTGTCCAGGTCACCCTGAAATCTCCTAACATCCTCATCAGATTTCACCCTGCCACCCAGCTGATGAAATTTGCGAATGTTATTGCTAATACCATCTTGTATATCCTGAAGATAGATTGTAAAAAGCTGCGGTCCCAGTACTGATCCGTGCGGTACCCCACTGGTCAGTGCCTGGCATTCCGAAATGGAGGGGTGGAGGAGTGTGGAAGGATGAGAGAATGCAGGCTGCGGCCCTATGAAGCAGGGGGAGGGCTTGCAGTTGGCCTGTGTGGGGATGTGGGAGACTACAGGAGCCTGGTGGGCAAGGGCTGGCTGAAAGGCAGCTGGAGGGACGGAGGGAGGGAAGCACGCACGGAGGAGGAAGAGCAAAGAGAAAAGAGAAAAAAAAGCCAAAGGGGATAAAGAGAAAGAGCAAGAAAGAAAATGTGGCTGGCCAGCACGCCTTGAAGTAGGGAGAAAAGGCAGGGGCCAGCGCCTACGGCCATACTAGTCTGCAAACGCCCGATCTCGTCTGATCTCGGAAGCTAAGCAGACTCAGGCCTGGTTAGTACTTGGATGGGAGACCGCCTGGGAATACCAGGTGCAGTAGGCTTTTTCCGCCAGCAGTGGCTGCTCAAGTCACCCCTCTGCACTTGTCTTGTGCCAGGCAATGGAGCGGCAGGTTATTTTTGCTGCTGCTGCTGTGCCTGGCATCAGTCTCCTGCAGGCACGAGACACGGAGGGGAGGAGAGCGGAGCGCTGCCAAAATCAGCAAGAAAGGCGGAAAGAAAGGGATTGGGGCTGCACGCTGTCTGCGGGTGGCAGTCAGGAAAGGCGGACAATAGACAATAGGTGCAGGAGTTGGCCATTCTGCCCTTCCAGCCTGCACCACCATTCAATATGATCATGGCTGATCATCCTTAATCAGTATCCTGTTCCTGCCTTATCTCCATAACCCTTGATTCCACTATCCTTGAGAGCTCTATCCAACTCTTTCTTAAATGAATCCAGAGACTGGGCCTCCACTGCCCTCTGGGGCAGAGCATTCCACACAGCCACCACTCTCTGGGTGAAGAAGTTTCTCCTCATCTCTGTCCTAAATGGTCTACCCCGTATTTTTAAGCTGTGTCCTCTGTTTCGGCACTCACCCCGCAGCGGAAACATGTTGCCTGCCGCCAGAGTGTCCAATCCTTTGATCATCTTATATGTCTCAACCAGATCCCCTCTCAGTCTTCTAAACTCAAGGGTACACAAGCCCAGTCGCTCCAGTCTTTCAGTGTAAGGTAATCCCGCCATTCCAGGAATTGACCTCGTGAACCTACGCTGCACTCCCTCAATAGCCAGAATGTCTCTCCTCAAATTTGGAGACCAGAACTGCACACAGTACTCCAGGTGTGGTCTCACCAGGGCCCTGTACAGCTGCAGAAGGACCTCTTTGCTTCTATACTCAATCCCTCTTGTTATGAAGGCCAGCATGCTATTAGCCTTCTTCACTACCTGCTGTACCTGCATGCTTACCTTCATTGAGTGGTGTACAAGAACCCCCAGATCTCTCTGTACTGCCCCTTTACCTAAATTGATTCCACTTAGGTGGTAATCTGCCTTCCTGTTCTTGCCACCAAAGTGGATAAGGATCCATTTATCCACGTGAAAGTGCATCTGCCATGCATCTGAGCACTCACCTAACTTGTCCAGGTCACCCTGTAATCTCCTAACATCCTCATCAGATTTCACCCTGCCACCCAGCTGATGAAATTTGCGAATGTTATTGCTAATACCATCTTGTATATCCTGAAGATAGATTGTAAAAAGCTGCGGTCCCAGTACTGATCCGTGCGGTACCCCACTGGTCAGTGCCTGGCATTCCGAAATGGCGGGGTGGAGGAGTGTGGAAGGATGAGAGAATGCAGGCTGCGGCCCTATGAAGCAGGGGGAGGGCTTGCAGTTGGCCTGTGTGGGGATGTGGGAGACTACAGGAGCCTGGTGGGCAAGGGCTGGCTGAAAGGCAGCTGGAGGGACGGAGGGAGGGAAGCACGCACGGAGGAGGAAGAGCAAAGAGAAAAGAGAAAAAAAAGCCAAAGGGGATAAAGAGAAAGAGCAAGAAAGAAAATGTGGCTGGCCAGCACGCCTTGAAGTAGGGAGAAAAGGCAGGGGCCAGCACCTACGGCCATACTAGTCTGCAAACGCCCGATCTCGTCTGATCTCGGAAGCTAAGCAGACTCAGGCCTGGTTAGTACTTGGATGGGAGACCGCCTGGGAATACCAGGTGCAGTAGGCTTTTTCCGCCAGCAGTGGCTGCTCAAGTCACCCCTCTGCACTTGTCTTGTGCCAGGCAATGGAGCGGCAGGTTATTTTTGCTGCTGCTGCTGTGCCTGGCATCAGTCTCCTGCAGGCACGAGACACGGAGGGGAGGAGAGCGGAGCGCTGCCAAAATCAGCAAGAAAGGCGGAAAGAAAGGGATTGGGGCTGCACGCTGTCTGCGGGTGGCAGTCAGGAAAGGCGGACAATTGACAATAGGTGCAGGAGTTGGCCATTCTGCCCTTCCAGCCTGCACCACCATTCAATATGATCATGGCTGATCATCCTTAATCAGTATCCTGTTCCTGCCTTATCTCCATAACCCTTGATTCCACTATCCTTGAGAGCTCTATCCAACTCTTTCTTAAATGAATCCAGAGACTGGGCCTCCACTGCCCTCTGGGGCAGAGCATTCCACACAGCCACCACTCTCTGGGTGAAGAAGTTTCTCCTCATCTCTGTCCTAAATGGTCTACCCCGTATTTTTAAGCTGTGTCCTCTGTTTCGGCACTCACCCCGCAGCGGAAACATGTTGCCTGCCGCCAGAGTGTCCAATCCTTTGATCATCTTATATGTCTCAACCAGATCCCCTCTCAGTCTTCTAAACTCAAGGGTACACAAGCCCAGTCGCTCCAGTCTTTCAGTGTAAGGTAATCCCGCCATTCCAGGAATTGACCTCGTGAACCTACGCTGCATTCCCTCAATAGCCAGAATGTCTCTCCACAAATTTGGAGACCAGAACTGCACACAGTACTCCAGGTGTGGTCTCACCAGGGCCCTGTACAGCTGCAGAAGGACCTCTTTGCTTCTATACTCAATCCCTCTTGTTATGAAGGCCAGCATGCTATTAGCCTTCTTCACTACCTGCTGTACCTGCATGCTTACCTTCATTGAGTGGTGTACAAGAACCCCCAGATCTCTCTGTACTGCCCCTTTACCTAAATTGATTCCACTTAGGTGGTAATCTGCCTTCCTGTTCTTGCCACCAAAGTGGATAAGGATCCATTTATCCACGTGAAAGTGCATCTGCCATGCATCTGAGCACTCACCTAACTTGTCCAGGTCACCCTGTAATCTCCTAAGATCCTCATCAGATTTCACCCTGCCACCCAGCTGATGAAATTTGCGAATGTTATTGCTAATACCATCTTGTATATCCTGAAGATAGATTGTAAAAAGCTGCGGTCCCAGTACTGATCCGTGCGGTACCCCACTGGTCAGTGCCTGGCATTCCGAAATGGAGGGGTGGAGGAGTGTGGAAGGATGAGAGAATGCAGGCTGCGGCCCTATGAAGCAGGGGGAGGGCTTGCAGTTGGCCTGTGTGGGGATGTGGGAGACTACAGGAGCCTGGTGGGCAAGGGCTGGCTGAAAGGCAGCTGGAGGGACGGAGGGAGGGAAGCACGCACGGAGGAGGAAGAGCAAAGAGAAAAGAGAAAAAAAAGCCAAAGGGGATAAAGAGAAAGAGCAAGAAAGAAAATGTGGCTGGCCAGCACGCCTTGAAGTAGGGAGAAAAGGCAGGGGCCAGCGCCTACGGCCATACTAGTGTGAAAACGCCCAATCTCGTCTGATCTCGGAAGCTAAGTAGACTCAGGCCTGGTTAGTACTTGGATGGGAGACCGCCTGGGAATACCAGGTGCAGTAGGCTGTTTCCGCCAGCAGTGGCTGCTCAAGTCACCCCTCTGCACTTGTCTTGTGCCAGGCAATGGAGCGGCAGGTTATTTTTGCTGCTGCTGCTGTGCCTGGCATCAGTCTCCTGCAGGCACGAGACACGGAGGGGAGGAGAGTGGAGTGCTGCCAAAATCAGCAAGAAAGGCGGAAAGAAAGGGATTGGGGCTGCACGCTGTCTGCGGGTGGCAGTCAGGAAAGGCGGACAATAGACAATAGGTGCAGGAGTTGGCCATTCTGCCCTTCCAGCCTGCACCACCATTCAATATGATCATGGCTGATCATCCTTAATCAGTATCCTGTTCCTGCCTTATCTCCATAACCCTTGATTCCACTATCCTTGAGAGCTCTATCCAACTCTTTCTTAAATGAATCCAGAGACTGGGCCTCCACTGCCCTCTGGGGCAGAGCATTCCACACAGCCACCACTCTCTGGGTGAAGAAGTTTCTCCTCATCTCTGTCCTAAATGGTCTACCCCGTATTTTTAAGCTGTGTCCTCTGTTTCGGCACTCACCCCGCAGCGGAAACATGTTGCCTGCCGCCAGAGTGTCCAATCCTTTGATCATCTTATATGTCTCAACCAGATCCCCTCTCAGTCTTCTAAACTCAAGGGTACACAAGCCCAGTCGCTCCAGTCTTTCAGTGTAAGGTAATCCCGCCATTCCAGGAATTGACCTCGTGAACCTACGCTGCATTCCCTCAATAGCCAGAATGTCTCTCCTCAAATTTGGAGACCAGAACTGCACACAGTACTCCAGGTGTGGTCTCACCAGGGCCCTGTACAGCTGCAGAAGGACCTCTTTGCTTCTATACTCAATCCCTCTTGTTATGAAGGCCAGCATGCTATTAGCCTTCTTCACTACCTGCTGTACCTGCATGCTTACCTTCATTGAGTGGTGTACAAGAACCCCCAGATCTCTCTGTACTGCCCCTTTACCTAAATTGATTCCACTTAGGTGGTAATCTGCCTTCCTGTTCTTGCCACCAAAGTGGATAAGGATCCATTTATCCACGTGAAAGTGCATCTGCCATGCATCTGAGCACTCACCTAACTTGTCCAGGTCACCCTGTAATCTCCTAAGATCCTCATCACATTTCACCCTGCCACCCAGCTGATGAAATTTGCGAATGTTATTGCTAATACCATCTTGTATATCCTGAAGATAGATTGTAAAAAGCTGCGGTCCCAGTACTGATCCGTGCGGTACCCCACTGGTCAGTGCCTGGCATTCCGAAATGGAGGGGTGGAGGAGTGTGGAAGGATGAGAGAATGCAGGCTGCGGCCCTATGAAGCAGGGGGAGGGCTTGCAGTTGGCCTGTGTGGGGATGTGGGAGACTACAGGAGCCTGGTGGGCAAGGGCTGGCTGAAAGGCAGCTGGAGGGACGGAGGGAGGGAAGCACGCACGGAGGAGGAAGAGCAAAGAGAAAAGAGAAAAAAAAGCCAAAGGGGATAAAGAGAAAGAGCAAGAAAGAAAATGTGGCTGGCCAGCACGCCTTGAAGTAGGGAGAAAAGGCAGGGGCCAGCGCCTACGGCCATACTAGTCTGAAAACGCCCGATCTCGTCTGATCTCGGAAGCTAAGCAGACTCAGGCCTGGTTAGTACTTGGATGGGAGACCGCCTGGGAATACCAGGTGCAGTAGGCTTTTTCCGCCAGCAGTGGCTGCTCAAGTCCCCCCTCTGCACTTGTCTTGTGCCAGGCAATGGAGCGGCAGGTTATTTTTGCTGCTGCTGCTGTGCCTGGCATCAGTCTCCTGCAGGCACGAGACACGGAGGGGAGGAGAGCGGAGCGCTGCCAAAATCAGCAAGAAAGGCGGAAAGAAAGGGATTGGGGCTGCACGCTGTCTGCGGGTGGCAGTCAGGAAAGGCGGACAATAGACAATAGGTGCAGGAGTTGGCCATTCTGCCCTTCCAGCCTGCACCACCATTCAATATGATCATGGCTGATCATCCTTAATCAGTATCCTGTTCCTGCCTTATCTCCATAACCCTTGATTCCACTATCCTTGAGAGCTCTATCCAACTCTTTCTTAAATGAATCCAGAGACTGGGCCTCCACTGCCCTCTGGGGCAGAGCATTCCACACAGCCACCACTCTCTGGGTGAAGAAGTTTCTCCTCATCTCTGTCCTAAATGGTCTACCCCGTATTTTTAAGCTGTGTCCTCTGTTTCGGCACTCACCCCGCAGCGGAAACATGTTGCCTGCCGCCAGAGTGTCCAATCCTTTGATCATCTTATATGTCTCAACCAGATCCCCTCTCAGTCTTCTAAACTCAAGGGTACACAAGCCCAGTCGCTCCAGTCTTTCAGTGTAAGGTAATCCCGCCATTCCAGGAATTGACCTCGTGAACCTACGCTGCATTCCCTCAATAGCCAGAATGTCTCTCCTCAAATTTGGAGACCAGAAATGCACACAGTACTCCAGGTGTGGTCTCACCAGGGCCCTGTACAGCTGCAGAAGGACCTCTTTGCTTCTATACTCAATCCCTCTTGTTATGAAGGCCAGCATGCTATTAGCCTTCTTCACTACCTGCTGTACCTGCATGCTTACCTTCATTGAGTGGTGTACAAGAACCCCCAGATCTCTCTGTACTGCCCCTTTACCTAAATTGATTCCACTTAGGTGGTAATCTGCCTTCCTGTTCTTGCCACCAAAGTGGATAAGGATCCATTTATCCACGTGAAAGTGCATCTGCCATGCATCTGAGCACTCACCTAACTTGTCCAGGTCACCCTGTAATCTCCTAACATCCTCATCACATTTCACCCTGCCACCCAGCTGATGAAATTTGCGAATGTTATTGCTAATACCATCTTGTATATCCTGAAGATAGATTGTAAAAAGCTGCGGTCCCAGTACTGATCCGTGCGGTACCCCACTGGTCAGTGCCTGGCATTCCGAAATGGAGGGGTGGAGGAGTGTGGAAGGATGAGAGAATGCAGGCTGCGGCCCTATGAAGCAGGGGGAGGGCTTGCAGTTGGCCTGTGTGGGGATGTGGGAGACTACAGGAGCCTGGTGGGCAAGGGCTGGCTGAAAGGCAGCTGGAGGGACGGAGGGAGGGAAGCACGCACGGAGGAGGAAGAGCAAAGAGAAAAGAGAAAAAAAAGCCAAAGGGGATAAAGAGAAAGAGCAAGAAAGAAAATGTGGCTGGCCAGCACGCCTTGAAGTAGGGAGAAAAGGCAGGGGCCAGCGCCTACGGCCATACTAGTCTGAAAACGCCCGATCTCGGAAGCTAAGCAGACTCAGGCCTGGTTAGTACTTGGATGGGAGACCGCCTGGGAATACCAGGTGCAGTAGGCTTTTTCCGCCAGCAGTGGCTGCTCAAGTCCCCCCTCTGCACTTGTCTTGTGCCAGGCAATGGAGCGGCAGGTTATTTTTGCTGCTGCTGCTGTGCCTGGCATCAGTCTCCTGCAGGCACGAGACACGGAGGGGAGGAGAGCGGAGCGCTGCCAAAATCAGCAAGAAAGGCGGAAAGAAAGGGATTGGGGCTGCACGCTGTCTGCGGGTGGCAGTCAGGAAAGGCGGACAATAGACAATAGGTGCAGGAGTTGGCCATTCTGCCCTTCCAGCCTGCACCACCATTCAATATGATCATGGCTGATCATCCTTAATCAGTATCCTGTTCCTGCCTTATCTCCATAACCCTTGATTCCACTATCCTTGAGAGCTCTATCCAACTCTTTCTTAAATGAATCCAGAGACTGGGCCTCCACTGCCCTCTGGGGCAGAGCATTCCACACAGCCACCACTCTCTGGGTGAAGAAGTTTCTCCTCATCTCTGTCCTAAATGGTCTACCCCGTATTTTTAAGCTGTGTCCTCTGTTTCGGCACTCACCCCGCAGCGGAAACATGTTGCCTGCCGCCAGAGTGTCCAATCCTTTGATCATCTTATATGTCTCAACCAGATCCCCTCTCAGTCTTCTAAACTCAAGGGTACACAAGCCCAGTCGCTCCAGTCTTTCAGTGTAAGGTAATCCCGCCATTCCAGGAATTGACCTCGTGAACCTACGCTGCATTCCCTCAATAGCCAGAATGTCTCTCCTCAAATTTGGAGACCAGAACTGCACACAGTACTCCAGGTGTGGTCTCACCAGGGCCCTGTACAGCTGCAGAAGGACCTCTTTGCTTCTATACTCAATCCCTCTTGTTATGAAGGCCAGCATGCTATTAGCCTTCTTCACTACCTGCTGTACCTGCATGCTTACCTTCATTGAGTGGTGTACAAGAACCCCCAGATCTCTCTGTACTGCCCCTTTACCTAAATTGATTCCACTTAGGTGGTAATCTGCCTTCCTGTTCTTGCCACCAAAGTGGATAAGGATCCATTTATCCACGTGAAAGTGCATCTGCCATGCATCTGAGCACTCACCTAACTTGTCCAGGTCACCCTGTAATCTCCTAAGATCCTCATCACATTTCACCCTGCCACCCAGCTGATGAAATTTGCGAATGTTATTGCTAATACCATCTTGTATATCCTGAAGATAGATTGTAAAAAGCTGCGGTCCCAGTACTGATCCGTGCGGTACCCCACTGGTCAGTGCCTGGCATTCCGAAATGGAGGGGTGGAGGAGTGTGGAAGGATGAGAGAATGCAGGCTGCGGCCCTATGAAGCAGGGGGAGGGCTTGCAGTTGGCCTGTGTGGGGATGTGGGAGACTACAGGAGCCTGGTGGGCAAGGGCTGGCCTGAAAGGCAGCTGGAGGGACGGAGGGAGGGAAGCACGCACGGAGGAGGAAGAGCAAAGAGAAAAGAGAAAAAAAAGCCAAAGGGGATAAAGAGAAAGAGCAAGAAAGAAAATGTGGCTGGCCAGCACGCCTTGAAGTAGGGAGAAAAGGCAGGGGCCTGCGCCTACGGCCATACTAGTCTGAAAACGCCCGATCTCGTCTGATCTCGGAAGCTAAGCAGACTCAGGCCTGGTTAGTACTTGGATGGGAGACCGCCTGGGAATACCAGGTGCAGTAGGCTTTTTCCGCCAGCAGTGGCTGCTCAAGTCACCCCTCTGCACTTGTCTTGTGCCAGGCAATGGAGCGGCAGGTTATTTTTGCTGCTGCTGCTGTGCCTGGCATCAGTCTCCTGCAGGCACGAGACACGGAGGGGAGGAGAGCGGAGCGCTGCCAAAATCAGCAAGAAAGGCGGAAAGAAAGGGATTGGGGCTGCACGCTGTCTGCGGGTGGCAGTCAGGAAAGGCGGACAATAGACAATAGGTGCAGGAGTTGGCCATTCTGCCCTTCCAGCCTGCACCACCATTCAATATGATCATGGCTGATCATCCTTAATCAGTATCCTGTTCCTGCCTTATCTCCATAACCCTTGATTCCACTATCCTTGAGAGCTCTATCCAACTCTTTCTTAAATGAATCCAGAGACTGGGCCTCCACTGCCCTCTGGGGCAGAGCATTCCACGCAGCCACCACTCTCTGGGTGAAGAAGTTTCTCCTCATCTCTGTCCTAAATGGTCTACCCCGTATTTTTAAGCTGTGTCCTCTGTTTCGGCACTCACCCCGCAGCGGAAACATGTTGCCTGCCGCCAGAGTGTCCAATCCTTTGATCATCTTATATGTCTCAACCAGATCCCCTCTCAGTCTTCTAAACTCAAGGGTACACAAGCCCAGTCGCTCCAGTCTTTCAGTGTAAGGTAATCCCGCCATTCCAGGAATTGACCTCGTGAACCTACGCTGCATTCCCTCAATAGCCAGAATGTCTCTCCTCAAATTTGGAGACCAGAACTGCACACAGTACTCCAGGTGTGGTCTCACCAGGGCCCTGTACAGCTGCAGAAGGACCTCTTTGCTTCTATACTCAATCCCTCTTGTTATGAAGGCCAGCATGCTATTAGCCTTCTTCACTACCTGCTGTACCTGCATGCTTACCTTCATTGAGTGGTGTACAAGAACCCCCAGATCTCTCTGTACTGCCCCTTTACCTAAATTGATTCCACTTAGGTGGTAATCTGCCTTCCTGTTCTTGCCACCAAAGTGGATAAGGATCCATTTATCCACGTGAAAGTGCATCTGCCATGCATCTGAGCACTCACCTAACTTGTCCAGGTCACCCTGTAATCTCCTAAGATCCTCATCAGATTTCACCCTGCCACCCAGCTGATGAAATTTGCGAATGTTATTGCTAATACCATCTTGTATATCCTGAAGATAGATTGTAAAAAGCTGCGGTCCCAGTACTGATCCGTGCGGTACCCCACTGGTCAGTGCCTGGCATTCCGAAATGGAGGGGTGGAGGAGTGTGGAAGGATGAGAGAATGCAGGCTGCGGCCCTATGAAGCAGGGGGAGGGCTTGCAGTTGGCCTGTGTGGGGATGTGGGAGACTACAGGAGCCTGGTGGGCAAGGGCTGGCCTGAAAGGCAGCTGGAGGGACGGAGGGAGGGAAGCACGCACGGAGGAGGAAGAGCAAAGAGAAAAGAGAAAAAAAAGCCAAAGGGGATAAAGAGAAAGAGCAACAAAGAAAATGTGGCTGGCCAGCACGCCTTGAAGTAGGGAGAAAAGGCAGGGGCCAGCGCCTACGGCCATACTAGTCTGAAAACGCCCGATCTCGTCTGATCTCGGAAGCTAAGCAGACTCAGGCCTGGTTAGTACTTGGATGGGAGACCGCCTGGGAATACCAG
This sequence comes from Chiloscyllium plagiosum, assembly GCF_037043375.1. Lineage (NCBI taxonomy): Eukaryota > Metazoa > Chordata > Chondrichthyes > Orectolobiformes > Hemiscylliidae > Chiloscyllium > Chiloscyllium plagiosum. The sequence goes on along the minus strand of NW_028270141.1, from coordinate 123,912,847 downwards.
GTGCAGTAGGCTTTTTCCGCCAGCAGTGGCTGCTCAAGTCACCCCTCTGCACTTGTCTTGTGCCAGGCAATGGAGCGGCAGGTTATTTTTGCTGCTGTGCCTGGCATCAGTCTCCTGCAGGCACGAGACACGGAGGGGAGGAGAGCGGAGCGCTGCCAAAATCAGCAAGAAAGGCGGAAAGAAAGGGATTGGGGCTGCACGCTGTCTGCGGGTGGCAGTCAGGAAAGGCGGACAATAGACAATAGGTGCAGGAGTTGGCCATTCTGCCCTTCCAGCCTGCACCACCATTCAATATGATCATGGCTGATCATCCTTAATCAGTATCCTGTTCCTGCCTTATCTCCATAACCCTTGATTCCACTATCCTTGAGAGCTCTATCCAACTCTTTCTTAAATGAATCCAGAGACTGGGCCTCCACTGCCCTCTGGGGCAGAGCATTCCACACAGCCACCACTCTCTGGGTGAAGAAGTTTCTCCTCATCTCTGTCCTAAATGGTCTACCCCGTATTTTTAAGCTGTGTCCTCTGTTTCGGCACTCACCCCGCAGCGGAAACATGTTGCCTGCCGCCAGAGTGTCCAATCCTTTGATCATCTTATATGTCTCAACCAGATCCCCTCTCAGTCTTCTAAACTCAAGGGTACACAAGCCCAGTCGCTCCAGTCTTTCAGTGTAAGGTAATCCCGCCATTCCAGGAATTGACCTCGTGAACCTACGCTGCATTCCCTCAATAGCCAGAATGTCTCTCCTCAAATTTGGAGACCAGAACTGCACACAGTACTCCAGGTGTGGTCTCACCAGGGCCCTGTACAGCTGCAGAAGGACCTCTTTGCTTCTATACTCAATCCCTCTTGTTATGAAGGCCAGCATGCTATTAGCCTTCTTCACTACCTGCTGTACCTGCATGCTTACCTTCATTGAGTGGTGTACAAGAACCCCCAGATCTCTCTGTACTGCCCCTTTACCTAAATTGATTCCACTTAGGTGGTAATCTGCCTTCCTGTTCTTGCCACCAAAGTGGATAAGGATCCATTTATCCACGTGAAAGTGCATCTGCCATGCATCTGAGCACTCACCTAACTTGTCCAGGTCACCCTGTAATCTCCTAAGATCCTCATCACATTTCACCCTGCCACCCAGCTGATGAAATTTGCGAATGTTATTGCTAATACCATCTTGTATATCCTGAAGATAGATTGTAAAAAGCTGCGGTCCCAGTACTGATCCGTGCGGTACCCCACTGGTCAGTGCCCGGCATTCCGAAATGGAGGGGTGGAGGAGTGTGGAAGGATGAGAGAATGCAGGCTGCGGCCCTATGAAGCAGGGGGAGGGCTTGCAGTTGGCCTGTGTGGGGATGTGGGAGACTACAGGAGCCTGGTGGGCAAGGGCTGGCTGAAAGGCAGCTGGAGGGACGGAGGGAGGGAAGCACGCACGGAGGAGGAAGAGCAAAGAGAAAAGAGAAAAAAAAGCCAAAGGGGATAAAGAGAAAGAGCAAGAAAGAAAATGTGGCTGGCCAGCACGCCTTGAAGTAGGGAGAAAAGGCAGGGGCCAGCGCCTACGGCCATACTAGTCTGAAAACGCCCGATCTCGTCTGATCTCGGAAGCTAAGCAGACTCAGGCCTGGTTAGTACTTGGATGGGAGACCGCCTGGGAATACCAGGTGCAGTAGGCTTTTTCCGCCAGCAGTGGCTGCTCAAGTCACCCCTCTGCACTTGTCTTGTGCCAGGCAATGGAGCGGCAGGTTATTTTTGCTGCTGCTGCTGTGCCTGGCATCAGTCTCCTGCAGGCACGAGACACGGAGGGGAGGAGAGCGGAGCGCTGCCAAAATCAGCAAGAAAGGCGGAAAGAAAGGGATTGGGGCTGCACGCTGTCTGCGGGTGGCAGTCAGGAAAGGCGGACAATAGACAATAGGTGCAGGAGTTGGCCATTCTGCCCTTCCAGCCTGCACCACCATTCAATATGATCATGGCTGATCATCCTTAATCAGTATCCTGTTCCTGCCTTATCTCCATAACCCTTGATTCCACTATCCTTGAGAGCTCTATCCAACTCTTTCTTAAATGAATCCAGAGACTGGGCCTCCACTGCCCTCTGGGGCAGAGCATTCCACACAGCCACCACTCTCTGGGTGAAGAAGTTTCTCCTCATCTCTGTCCTAAATGGTCTACCCCGTATTTTTAAGCTGTGTCCTCTGTTTCGGCACTCACCCCGCAGCGGAAACATGTTGCCTGCCGCCAGAGTGTCCAATCCTTTGATCATCTTATATGTCTCAACCAGATCCCCTCTCAGTCTTCTAAACTCAAGGGTACACAAGCCCAGTCGCTCCAGTCTTTCAGTGTAAGGTAATCCCGCCATTCCAGGAATTGACCTCGTGAACCTACGCTGCATTCCCTCAATAGCCAGAATGTCTCTCCTCAAATTTGGAGACCAGAACTGCACACAGTACTCCAGGTGTGGTCTCACCAGGGCCCTGTACAGCTGCAGAAGGACCTCTTTGCTTCTATACTCAATCCCTCTTGTTATGAAGGCCAGCATGCTATTAGCCTTCTTCACTACCTGCTGTACCTGCATGCTTACCTTCATTGAGTGGTGTACAAGAACCCCCAGATCTCTCTGTACTGCCCCTTTACCTAAATTGATTCCACTTAGGTGGTAATCTGCCTTCCTGTTCTTGCCACCAAAGTGGATAAGGATCCATTTATCCACGTGAAAGTGCATCTGCCATGCATCTGAGCACTCACCTAACTTGTCCAGGTCACCGTGTAATCTCCTAACATCCTCATCACATTTCACCCTGCCACCCAGCTGATGAAATTTGCGAATGTTATTGCTAATACCATCTTGTATATCCTGAAGATAGATTGTAAAAAGCTGCGGTCCCAGTACTGATCCGTGCGGTACCCCACTGGTCAGTGCCCGGCATTCCGAAATGGAGGGGTGGAGGAGTGTGGAAGGATGAGAGAATGCAGGCTGCGGCCCTATGAAGCAGGGGGAGGGCTTGCAGTTGGCCTGTGTGGGGATGTGGGAGACTACAGGAGCCTGGTGGGCAAGGGCTGGCTGAAAGGCAGCTGGAGGGACGGAGGGAGGGAAGCACGCACGGAGGAGGAAGAGCAAAGAGAAAAGAGAAAAAAAAGCCAAAGGGGATAAAGAGAAAGAGCAACAAAGAAAATGTGGCTGGCCAGCACGCTTTGAAGTAGGGAGAAAAGGCAGGGGCCAGCGCCTACGGCCATACTAGTCTGAAAACGCCCGATCTCGTCTGATCTCGGAAGCTAAGCAGACTCAGGCCTGGTTAGTACTTGGATGGGAGACCGCCTGGGAATACCAGGTGCAGTAGGCTTTTTCCGCCAGCAGTGGCTGCTCAAGTCACCCCTCTGCACTTGTCTTGTGCCAGGCAATGGAGCGGCAGGTTATTTTTGCTGCTGCTGCTGTGCCTGGCATCAGTCTCCTGCAGGCACGAGACACGGAGGGGAGGAGAGCGGAGCGCTGCCAAAATCAGCAAGAAAGGCGGAAAGAAAGGGATTGGGGCTGCACGCTGTCTGCGGGTGGCAGTCAGGAAAGGCGGACAATAGACAATAGGTGCAGGAGTTGGCCATTCTGCCCTTCCAGCCTGCACCACCATTCAATATGATCATGGCTGATCATCCTTAATCAGTATCCTGTTCCTGCCTTAACTCCATAACCCTTGATTCCACTATCCTTGAGAGCTCTATCCAACTCTTTCTTAAATGAATCCAGAGACTGGGCCTCCACTGCCCTCTGGGGCAGAGCATTCCACACAGCCACCACTCTCTGGGTGAAGAAGTTTCTCCTCATCTCTGTCCTAAATGGTCTACCCCGTATTTTTAAGCAGTGTCCTCTGTTTCGGCACTCACCCATCAGCGGAAACATGTTGCCTGCTGCCAGAGTGTCCAATCCTTTGATCATCTTATATGTCTCAACCAGATCCCCTCTCAGTCTTCTAAACTCAAGGGTACACAAGCCCAGTCGCTCCAGTCTTTCAGTGTAAGGTAATCCCGCCATTCCAGGAATTGACCTCGTGAACCAACGCTGCATTCCCTCAATAGCCAGAATGTCTCTCCTCAAATTTGGAGACCAGAACTGCACACAGTACTCCAGGTGTGGTCTCACCAGGGCCCTGTACAGCTGCAGAAGAACCTCTTTGCTTCTATACTCAATCCCTCTTGTTATGAAGGCCAGCATGCTATTAGCCTTCTTCACTACCTGCTGTACCTGCATGCTTACCTTCATTGAGTGGTGTACAAGAACCCCCAGATCTCTCTGTACTGCCCCTTTACCTAAATTGATTCCACTTAGGTGGTAATCTGCCTTCCTGTTCTTGCCACCAAAGTGGATAAGGATCCATTTATCCACGTGAAAGTGCATCTGCCATGCATCTGAGCACTCACCTAACTTGTCCAGGTCACCCTGTAATCTCCTAACATCCTCATCACATTTCACCCTGCCACCCAGCTGATGAAATTTGCGAATGTTATTGCTAATCCCATCTTGTATATCCTGAAGATAGATTGTAAAAAGCTGCGGTCCCAGTACTGATCCGTGCGGTACCCCACTGGTCAGTGCCTGGCATTCCGAAATGGAGGGGTGGAGGAGTGTGGAAGGATGAGAGAATGCAGGCTGCAGCCCTATGAAGCAGGGGGAGGGCTTGCAGTTGGCCTGTGTGGGGATGTGGGAGACTACAGGAGCCTGGTGGGCAAGGGCTGGCTGAAAGGCAGCTGGAGGGACGGGGGACCTGCGGAGTGCCTGTAGATTTTTCTACAGAGACGTGGGACTCAGGAATCTAGAGACCGGAGCTCGTCTGTGCGGGATTTTGCAGAGACCGTGTTTGCGGAGGAACGTGGACCTACGGGGTGCCTGTGATCTGTTTCACAGAGACGTAGGACACAGGAATCCAAAGACCGGGGGTGCCTGCAAAGGGACCTGGGAGATCACGGGACTGAAGGTCCGGGAATTGGCTAAATAGTGATAGATTCTCATGGGATAACACAGGAATCTCCGATTTTACAAAATCCTCGGCAATGGGAAATAAGGGATCCAAGGCGAATAAGGGAAAGGTAGACTTGAGCGAAGACAATGAAAAATACCCCGGGGTACCTGACGATAGTCCGTTAGGAATAATGTTAAATAATTGGGATCAGGGTAGGAGAAAAGGAAAATCTAGAAAGAAGATGGTGAGATACTGTCAAACGTGGTCCCAAACACCTATTCAGGGAGACTCAGTGTGGTGGCCTAAATTCGGCACTGATGAAGACTGGGTCCGGCAAGCTCTAATTTTATATGTCAATTCGAAACCTAATGTTACTCGGGGGGAAAGTGATTACGCCCTTTGTTGGCTGCCAGTCACACTATCTTGCAAAATGAAGGTAACCAATGAAGACTCGAAAGGGCAGAAAGAATGGGAACCTTTAGATCACTTACCGCCGCCCTACGTGACCCCGTCGGCCCCGCAAAATGGTCCTTCGGGTGGCGACGATTCAGGGGAAGGGGAAGAAAGCGGGGAGGAACCACCAGGTGCCTCAGGAGTACAGACTAGATCTCAAGCTGAAAAGAGTCACAGACGGAACTCTGTCCCGATTGCAAGAATGAATCCACTCCGGGAAGTGCCCATGGGAGGTGCGGAAGGAGGGACGGGATATGTGAACGTCCCCTTAACGAGTACTGAAGTACGGAATTACAAGAGGGAGATGAAGGGCCTACTGGAGGACCCCATGGGCCTGGCTGAACAATTAGATCAGTTCCTGGGGCCAAATACTTATACGTGGGATGAGATGTATTCCATCATGGGAACATTGTTCTCTAGCCAGGAGCGACAGATGATACGTCAAGCTGCGCTGTTGGTCTGGGAGAGAGAGGGAGGAGCAGGAGGGGAGCAGAAATTTCCCCTCACCGACCCCGAGTGGGATTAGCAAACGGAAGAAGGAAGACGCAACATGAGGGATATGCGGGAATATTGGATAAAAGGAATAAGGCAGGCAGCCCAGAAGGGGCACAATTTTACCAAGGCCTTTGGGAATCATCAAAACCCGGAAGAAACCCCTACAGACTCCCTAGACAGGATTAGGAAGAACTTGCAGCAGTTCGCTGGGGTGGACCCTGAGACGGAAGTGGGACAGCAACTCATACGGGTAGAGTTTGTGTCAAAAGCCTGGCCGGACATACGAAAGAATTTAGAGATGATTGGGATAGTAAACCTCTGAGTGAACTGCTACGGGAGGCGCAAAAGGTGTTTGTGAGAAGGGACGATGAGAAGCAAAAGAAGGCGACAAAGATAATGATGCAGACGGTGCAACAAGTGACAGCTGGAAGGAGGGAAAAGGGGGAGCCGTGGCAGGAACCGGAAAGGGGAGAGTCGTCTCAAGAGCAGAGAAAAAGAGGACCGGGGCCGGAACAAAGGAAGGGTGGAGGAACTCGAGGCCGCGACAGGGAAATGAAGAGGATACTCAGATGTTACTACTGTAATGAAGAGGGACATTTTAAGCGAGAGTGCCCCCGCTACAAGCGGGAAGTGCGGTCGTAGATGGCGCAACGAAACGGACGATCGAGTCCGGACGACTGCCCGGGAAGTGGTCAGCCCAATCCTGTGAGTTGTACGCCCTCCAGAGGGCCCTGAAGTTGTTGGAGGGGGAAGTGGGGACCATATATACTGACTCAAAGTATGTATACGGAATTGTTCATACTTTCGGGAAAATCTGGAAAGAGCGAGGATTGATAACTTCCCGGGGAAAAGAATTAGCTCACGAACAAATGATCAGCCTCACGTTGGAAGCCCTGGCGTTGCCTACAGAACTCGCAGTAGTCCATGTACCCGGTCACCAGAAGGGGTCGACACCGGAAGCGGTGGGAAACCGGCTGGCAGATGAGGAAGCCAAGCGGGCAGCGGTCGAAAAATCCGTCCAATTATTAACATTAATACCGTTGAGGGAAGGGCTCGCTAAACAACCCGTCTTCACCCAGGGGGAGATTGATAAAATGGATCAATTGGGTGCCCGGCTAGAAACTAACGGGAAGTGGACGGTTCCTGATGGGAGACAAGTACTAAACAAACAGATCACCCGGAGTATTCTGCACCGATTACACCATCAGACCCACTGGGGGGTGCAAGCCATGTGTGACACGATCCTGAGAGACTATGTATGCAGGGGGATATACACATTAGCCCAACAAGAGGTAGTCGGATGCCCCACTTGCCAGCGAATTAACAAGAAAGCCATGCGTTCTATGCCAGCTGGTGGTCAGCCCCTAGCGATTAGGCCATTTCAGAGGATCCAAATTGACTTTACAGACTTACCCCCAGTACAGAGATGGAAGTATCTGCTAGTAATAGTAGACCATTTCACTCACTGGGTAGAGGCTTTCCCAACCGCCAAAGCCGATGCACCAACCGTGGCCCGTCTATTGTTAGAGAACATAATCCCGAGATATGGCATGATGGAATCTATAGACTCAGACTGCGGGACACATTTTATTTCTCGGCTACACCATTTGATCTGTACTGCCCTGGGTATCCAATGGAAATTCCATGCACCCTGGCATCCCCAGAGCTCGGGTCGAGTGGAGAGAATGAATGGCACACTCAAGACCCAATTGTCTAAGCTGATGTTAGAAACTAAGTTACCATGGCCAAAGTGCCTTCCTATTGCCCTATTGAGAATACGTACAGCACCTCCCCGGAATATCAGGGTCTCCCCCTATGAGATGCTGTTCGGATTACCATATTGGAGTAAGGTTGATGGGTGTCCCACTCTACAAGGGGGAGATGTATTTGTCAGAGACTATTTACTGGCCTTATCCCGTTCTTTTGCAGAACTCCGGAGGAAGGGTCTCCTGGCTCAAACTCCGCCGCTCGACTTCCTCTTACATAAGGTGGAGCCCGGAGATTGGGTACTTGTAAAGACCTGGAGGGCCGAAAAGCTCCAGCCGCAGTGGGAAGGACCGTTCCTGGTCCTGTTATCAACTGAAGCCGCTGTTCGGACGAAAGAAAAAGGTTGGGCCCATGCATCGAGGATAAAGGGGCCTGTTCCGCCAGAAGGAGAGAGCACTTGGACATGCGGGCCAGGGGACAAGCCATTGGTGGTAAAGCTGAAAAGACAGCGACAATGAACTCTACCTGGACTGTATTGGTGGGGATATTGATCAGTTTACTCCTGTATGTGGGGGAGGGCGAGGGGAGATGTGACAAATGTCGGACTACGGTGAGGCTTGGGAGTCAGATCTACACGGGATCATTTGTGTCTCACTCCCATGTGAACGATTGGTGTTACGATGTGAATGCACGGCAAGAATGTTGGGAGGGTGGAAAACCCTATTATCAAGTGTATAATAAAGGGTACAGTGGCAAAGTCCGTGGATGCCCTAAAAATGACCGCTGGGTGTGTGTTAACAAAGATGGGCAGTGGGGCCTACCCTCCGTGTTGCTCAGAGAGCAGATTGACAGAGTCAAGGAGACCAGAGTTCAGAACACTGAACGGGAGTTAGAGAAAGAGAACGACCGTCAGAGAACGGTCATTGTCTCTAAAGTGCCATCTATATACAAAGAGGTCGAAGAGCAGATTGAGCTCCCTGATGCAACACAAAACCTGTTTATTGATCTCACCTCTAGGATTGCCACTGTTTTAAATGTTAGCAATTGCTGGGTTTGTGGGGGGGCACATATGTCAGAACAATGGCCGTGGACTGGGCAAAGCTTAGACATATGGGAATTGCTTCAATACAATTGGACACATGTCAACGAAAGGAAAAGCCAGGGGTGGAGACTGACAAATAGCCCTGAGGGCCAGTTATGTGTTGAAGGCAAGGGGACCGTGGAGGTAGGAATTAGTCCCTGTCAGAGTGTATTGAATGCCACCACACAAGTATGGTGGCCTGAGAGTATTGCTTGGTACATTGCAAACCGAGATCGTCAAAATTGCATTCGGTTACGTTCTGATTCCTCCTCTTACCGATGGCTGACCCTTCCGATGGCATGAAAAGAGTGTGGAGCGGTGGTTGTCAGGGGAATCAATGCTGGAATAATCCTGTCCAGACTCTGCCACGGGGCCAACAATCCGAATACTGGAATTGCAGTGGTCCTGGTCCTTATGAGGCCGTCCCTGGGGTAAAGGAGTTGTGGGATGCCGTTGTGAGGCAGGGAGGGCCTGCTCCAGATGGCCTATTTTGGATATGCAGTAATCAGGCATATTCCAAACTGCCCATGGGATGGTCTGGAGTATGCTTCCTGGGTCTAATAAGACCTGAATTCTTCCTATTACCCCAGGAGGAAGGCGATGATTTGGGAGTTAAACTCTTTGACTCCCTGCGTAGGTCGCCAAGGGATATCCAAGTCGGTGATTGGGGGGATGAGTGGTCACCGGCCCGGATTATTGAATACTACGGGCCTGCTACGTGGGCACAGGATGGATCATGGGGATACCGTACTCCTATCTATATGTTAAACCGAATTATCAGGCTCCAAGCAGTCGTAGAGGTCATTACTAATCAGACCGCCCTGGCCCTGGAGTTGCTGGCTAAGCAGCAGGATCAGATGAGGGCTGCTATATACCAAAACCGGCTTGCCTTGGATTATCTGTTGGCCTCGGAAGGGGGCGTGTGCGGGAAGTTTAACCTGACTAACTGCTGTCTGAAAATTGACGATAATGGTAAAGCGGTTTTGAAGATTTCCGATGAAATTCGGAAACTGGCCCATGTGCCGGTTCAATCCTGGCGCCCTCTTGGTGGCATCGGATGGTGGGATGGTCTCCTAGGTGGTAGTTGGTGGCGCACGGCGTTACTGGTGGCTGGGGGGGGCGTAATGCTTCTACTCATCTTACCCTGCCTGATCCCCTGTGTTCAATCTTTAATCCAGAAAAATATTTCCCAACTCCAGGCAGTGGCGGTACCCCAACATGGAACGCAGGAACGTAAGGTGCTGTTGCTGCGAAAGACCAAGGATTTCCCGGGCCCCTGATGGGAGGACGCTTATCTTTGTCATGCACATCTTAAAAACAGAAAGGGTGGAATTGTGAGAGACGATTTCGGTACAAATAGTTAAGATGTGCATGACCTCAGAGTCTAAGGGGAATAGAGCCGTGGGGGTAGGGTAAAACATGCTTCTCTATAATAAAGGACGAGACATCTGCTGCTACAGAGTAGAAAAACAAGTCCTTGATTGATAAGACCACTAACTCTGACAGAGAAGAATAAGTCCTTGACTGATAAGACTACAGGGTAGAAAAACAACTCGGGAAACTGTTGCAGACTTTGTGAGAATGTGAACCTCGTGACTCTTTAGAGCTATAGGGGGGAGGGACTTGTACTGTATTTAATCAGAAACATTGTTAGCCTGGCGCGCCTTTTTTTTCAAGGATGCCCAACTCTGCAGACTTGTTAATAAAACTTTGTTTTCCTGAATTTGTCTAGAGCGATTATTGAGAAGCGATTTTCGTTTCTAACACTGAGTCTGCTTCGTTTCCGAAATCAGACGAGATCGGGCGTTTTCAGACTAGTATGGCCGTAGGCGCTGGCCCCTGCCTTTTCTCCCTACTTCAAGGCGTGCTGGCCAGCCACATTTTCTTTGTTGCTCTTTCTCTTTATTCCCTTTGGCTTTTTTTTCTCTTTTCTCTTTGCTCTTCCTCCTCCGTGCGTGCTTCCCTCCCTCCGTCCCTCCAGCTGCCTTTCAGCCAGCCCTTGCCCACCAGGCTCCTGTAGTCTCCCACATCCCCACACAGGCCAACTGCAAGCCCGCCCCCTGCTTCATAGGGCCGCAGCCTGCATTCTCTCATCCTTCCACACTCCTCCACCCCTCCATTTCGGAATGCCAGGCACTGACCAGTGGGGTACCGCACGGATCAGTACTGGGACCGCAGCTTTTTACAATCTATCTTCAGGATATACAAGATGGTATTAGCAATAACATTCGCAAATTTCATCAGCTGGGTGGCAGGGTGAAATGTGATGAGGATGTTAGGAGATTACAGGGTGACCTGGACAAGTTAGGTGAGTGCTCAGATGCATGGCAGATGCACTTTCACGTGGATAAATGGATCCTTATCCACTTTGGTGGCAAGAACAGGAAGGCAGATTACCACCTAAGTGGAATCAATTTAGGTAAAGGGGCAGTACAGAGAGATCTGGGGGTTCTTGTACACCACTCAATGAAGGTAAGCATGCAGGTACAGCAGGTAGTTGTTGGGGAGATTTCACTGCGGTGTTTAATGTAGGGCTAGGGAGGGTGACACTTCCAGCCCTGAAATGGTTAACAACAGCCAAGCGAGCTGCTGCAGGCGACTGCATGACTGCTGGAGCTTGTAAGGGATATGCATAATGTTAATTAAATCTTGGAGCCTGTAAATACCAGCCAGTATCAATTGCCCCATCGAAACTCGGGATTAATAAAGAAACTGATCGGAATCTGTAACTGTTAGACAAGTGTGAATTGCTCTATCGGAACCTGTAACTAGTGAGTGTGAATGGCTCTATTTAAGTCTAAAGTTGATAAGTGTAATTGACAATTTAGTTAAACTAAAACTATTGAAAATGGCTAGCCTGTCAGACGCATAGTAATTCCTTGACACAATGGACTATTGAATACGGGATTGGAACCGCACCCGGGGATGGCTGAGCCATTGTCAAGCACAGCAGGAGCTGGACAGGCACTTCGATGCGGCCAATAGGAGGACGGATCCCCAGCGCGCACAGATGAATGGACCAATGGGGAAGGCGAACTGACCGGGGACTCCAGGCAGCGCGAAGTATAATTGTGTCAACTTTGAACGGGAAGGGAGAACGCCTTCTCCAACGAATGCATGCTTGTAGATTCGTTGTATCAGTTAGGATTCTGTGAATAAACTGCTGTCTGCGTCTAATCATAGTTGCCAGTGTGAGTCTCTCCTTCCAAAAGAACACGCAAAGACGGGACCCTCCGGGTCCGTCTTAACATAGTGAAGAAGGCTAATAGCATGCTGGCTTTCATAACAAGAGGGATTGAGTATAGAAGCAAAGAGGTCCTTCTGCAGCTGTACAGGGCCCTGGTGAGACCACACCTGGAGTACTGTGTGCAGTTCTGGTCTCCAAATTTGAGGAGAGACATTCTGGCTATTGAGGGAATGCAGCGTAGGTTCACGAGGTCAATTCCTGGAATGGCGGGATTACCTTACACTGAAAGACTGGAGCGACTGGGCTTGTGTACCCTTGAGTTTAGAAGACTGAGAGGGGATCTGGTTGAGACATATAAGATGATCAAAGGATTGGACACTCTGGCGGCAGGCAACATGTTTCCGCTGCGGGGTGAGTGCCGAAACAGAGGACACAGCTTAAAAATACGGGGTAGACCATTTAGGACAGAGATGAGGAGAAACTTCTTCACCCAGAGAGTGGTGGCTGTGTGGAATGCTCTGCCCCAGAGGGCAGTGGAGGCCCAGTCTCTGGATTCATTTAAGAAAGAGTTGGATAGAGCTCTCAAGGATAGTGGAATCAAGGGTTATGGAGATAAGGCAGGAACAGGATACTGATTAAGGATGATCAGCCATGATCATATTGAATGGTGGTGCAGGCTGGAAGGGCAGAATGGCCAACTCCTGCACCTATTGTCTATTGTCCGCCTTTCCTGACTGCCACCCGCAGACAGCGTGCAGCCCCAATCCCTTTCTTTCCGCCTTTCTTGCTGATTTTGGCAGCGCTCCGCTCTCCTCCCCTCCGTGTCTCGTGCCTGCAGGAGACTGATGCCAGGCACAGCAGCAGCAGCAAAAATAACCTGCCGCTCCATTGCCTGGCACAAGACAAGTGCAGAGGGGTGACTTGAGCAGCCACTGCTGGCGGAAAAAGCCGACTGCACCTGGTATTCCCAGGTGGTCTCCCATCCAAGTACTAACCAGGCCTGAGACCACTTAGCTTCCGAGATCAGGCGTTTTCAGACTAGTATGGCCGTAGGCGCTGGCCTCTGCCTTTTCTCCCTACTTCAAAGTGTGCTGGCCAGCCACATTTTCTTTGTTGCTCTTTCTCTTTATCCCCTTTGGCTTTTTTTTCTCTTTTCTCTTTGCTCTTCCTCCTCCGTGCGTGCTTCCCTCCCTCCGTCCCTCCAGCTGCCTTTCAGCCAGCCCTTGCCCACCAGGCTCCTGTAGTCTCCCACATCCCCACACAGGCCAACTGCAAGCCCTCCCCCTGCTTCATAGGGCTGCAGCCTGCATTCTCTCATCCTTCCACACTCCTCCACCCCTCCATTTCGGAATGCCAGGCACTGACCAGTGGGGTACCGCACGGATCAGTACTGGGACCGCAGCTTTTTACAATCTATCTTCAGGATATACAAGATGGTATTAGCAATAATATTCGCAAATTTCATCAGCTGGGTGGCAGGGTGAAATCTGATGAGGATGTTAGGAGATTACAGGGTGACCTGGACAAGTTAGGTGAGTGCTCAGATGCATGGCAGATGCACTTTCATGTGGATAAATGGATCCTTATCCACTTTGGTGGCAAGAACAGGAAGGCAGATTACCACCTAAGTGGAATCAATTTAGGTAAAGGGGCAGTACAGAGAGATCTGGGGGTTCTTGTACACCACTCAATGAAGGTAAGCATGCAGGTACAGCAGGTAGTGAAGAAGGCTAATAGCATGCTGGCCTTCATAACAAGAGGGATTGAGTATAGAAGCAAAGAGGTTCTTCTGCAGCTGTACAGGGCCCTGGTGAGACCACACCTGGAGTACTGTGTGCAGTTCTGGTCTCCAAATTTGAGGAGAGACATTCTGGCTATTGAGGGAATGCAGCGTAGGTTCACGAGGTCAATTCCTGGAATGGCGGGATTACCTTACACTGAAAGACTGGAGCGACTGGGCTTGTGTACCCTTGAGTTTAGAAGACTGAGAGGGGATCTGGTTGAGACATATAAGATGATCAAAGGATTGGACACTCTGGCGGCAGGCAACATGTTTCCGCTGATGGGTGAGTGCCGAAACAGAGGACACAGCTTAAAAATACGGGGTAGACCATTTAGGACAGAGATGAGGAGAAACTTCTTCACCCAGAGAGTGGTGGCTGTGTGGAATGCTCTGCCCCAGAGGGCAGTGGAGGCCCAGTCTCTGGATTCATTTAAGAAAGAGTTGGATAGAGCTCTCAAGGATAGTGGAATCAAGGGTTATGGAGATAAGGCAGGAACAGGATACTGATTAAGGATGATCAGCCATGATCATATTGAATGGTGGTGCAGACTGGAAGGGCAGAATGGCCAACTCCTGCACCTATTGTCTATTGTCCGCCTTTCCTGACTGCCACCCGCAGACAGCGTGCAGCCCCAATCCCTTTCTTTCCGCCTTTCTTGCTGATTTTGGCAGCGCTCCGCTCTCCTCCCCTCCGTGTCTCGTGCCTGCAGGAGACTGATGCCAGGCACAGCAGCAGCAGCAAAAATAACCTGCCGCTCCATTGCCTGGCACAAGACAAGTGCAGAGGGGTGACTTGAGCAGCCACTGCTGGCGGAAAAAGCTGACTGCACCTGGTATTCCCAGGCGGTCTCCCATCCAAGTACTAACCAGGCCTGAAACCGCTTAGCTTCCGAGATCAGGCGTATTCAGACTAGTATTGCCGTAGGCGCTGGCCTCTGCCTTTTCTCCCTACTTCAAAGTGTGCTGGCCAGCCACATTTTCTTTGTTGCTCTTTCTCTTTATCCCCTTTGGCTTTTTTTTCTCTTTTCTCTTTGCTCTTCCTCCTCCGTGCGTGCTTCCCTCCCTCCGTCCCTCCAGCTGCCTTTCAGCCAGCCCTTGCCCACCAGGCTCCTGTAGTCTCCCACATCCCCACACAGGCCAACTGCAAGCCCTCCCCCTGCTTCATAGGGCCGCAGCCTGCATTCTCTCATCCTTCCACACTCCTCCACCCCTCCATTTCGGAATGCCAGGCACTGACCAGTGGGGTACCGCACGGATCAGTACTGGGACCGCAGCTTTTTACAATCTATCTTCAGGATATACAAGATGGTATTAGCAATAACATTCGCAAATTTCATGAGCTGGGAGGCAGGGTGAAATGTGATGAGGATGTTAGGAGATTACAGGGTGACCTGGACAAGTTAGGTGAGTGCTCAGATGCATGGCAGATGCACTTTCACGTGGATAAATGGATCCTTATCCACTTTGGTGGCAAGAACAGGAAGGCAGATTACCACCTAAGTGGAATCAATTTAGGTAAAGGGGCAGTACAGAGAGATCTGGGGGTTCTTGTTGTGGCATATAAATGAATTAATGTTATTTCTGCAAGTATAAATTCTGATACAGAATAGGAATGAGAAAATACATATTCAGTAAAAAGAAAGCATGAGACATGAATACAGAACAATGGTGGATATATGGGCAAACAGGAAAGCATCTGTTTCCCCTCCTCAAGACACAGGAACTAACCCTAATCAAAGAGGTCAAAGTGGCCTCTGGATGGAAATAGATGCTGATAGAAGAAAAGATATGCCTAATCAATAATCTATAATAGACTGACGTCAAACACCCTTATGGGAGTCAGAGATAAGAGTTTGTCACGGACAAAACAGGATAAACAGAAGTTGTGGGATAAGTCTTAAGGAAATGAGTGACGTAAGCGAAGCTGGGAACAGACAATGGCATGAGGAAAACATATGGTATAAACTGCGAGGGTTTTTTGGATATAGTGTGCATTTTGTCATTACCTTACCAGGTAGTTAGACAAAGCACCCATCTATAGGTGTACAAATAAATGGCTGATCAGAAATTAGTCTCGGACTGAAATTATTAAAGTGAGTGAGCTTTTGTTTCTCACAATTGGGGGCTCGTCCGGGATTTTCTTCCATCACCGGGGGGAGTGGCTGGCCTTGGACACTGGTAAGACGCGTCCCGTTCCCCATTGAGGAGCGGTCTCGTGTCCCGGTTTGGTCTGCTCCCTTGGGTGACTGATGTGAATCCTATAAGAGAGACATCTGAATCAGACAGTGATAGGAGCTCGATAGAAAATACGGTGACAAAAGGGGCCAGGCAACTCTGTGCACAGACCAAGGTAAGAAAATTGACTTTTAAGTATTGCCTTGGTGGCCGGGATTGAGTTTTAGTAGTTAATAAGGGACTAACGAAGGAACTCAATATGTCTTGTGCTTTGGGTAAGGAAAAAGCCTCCGGGGAAACAAAGTAAGGACACGGCAATGGAAATGGAGGCGGGGTCCCTTACAACATTCCTCCGGAAAGTCCTTTGGGCAGGATGTTGTGGAAATTGGCAAAATAATACTTGTACAAGGGAGAAAGATGATTAAATATTGTTGCTTTGTATGGACTAAGGACTCCATTCTTCGTCCCGCTGTCTTCTGGCCAAAGTACAGATCGGACGAAGACTGGGTTTGTGAATATCTGAATTTATATGTCAATGTGCGAGAGACAGAGAGAGAGAGAGAGAGAGAGAATGTAAAGAGCTGTCCAGCTGGTAGGAAGTTTAACCCTTTGTGATTTGGTTTGAGTGAACATTTGTTTGTTGGTGATTGAATGTTTGTGTTTTATTCCCTGGAGCTTGAGTTCCAGGACTGTTTTGAATCTGATTTTGTTATGGAAACTTAACATGATTTCTTTTAAGGTTAAGGATTCTATTGTGATTATGAAGAAAAAAAAAGGAATGATAACTCCTGTTCTTTTTACAGATCATGACTGCCTTACTATCAGTTTCTAACTAATCTCTTTTATCTTTACAGAACAGCGATTTATGGAGGACAGTTGAAGTTTCAGTTCAACATTAGATTGTGGTAAAAGCAAAATTCTATGGTTAATATCTGTGACCTTGGATTCAGCCATTGTTCATGCATTAGAAGTTTTTTTTAAAAAACTTGAGTAGACGAGTTCTTTTAAGGCAATCTCTGATTATTTTACGACCTATAGTATTGTAATTGAGCAATGATTGGTCAGGACTATTTAAGAAAACTAATTTTGGATCTAAATTAAAGGACTAAAACTGGGTAATTACAGTGAATTGCAAAATTGGGAACTGTATGCATTTTGCATTTTGACTATTAAACACTGAAGAAATGAACGTAAATATATATAAATATATTTATAAGTTAGGAACAGGCTTTGAAGGTTAGTCAAGCATGAATTGATGAATTGGTGTTTGAAGTTATGGGGAGCTAGAAATATTGCAATACTTCTTTAAAAAAAAAGATAAAGGGGGAAAAAACGTAACGACTTATCCCCTTTGGGAGGTACCCATAGGGGACAAAGAGATTGGGTTTGTAAGTGCCCCCCTCACCAGTGGGGAGGTCAGAACATTTAAAAAGGAAATGAAGGTCCTGGTTGAGGATCCGGTGGGGTTGTCTGAACAAATTGATCAATATTTGGGGCCCAGTCTGTATGCCTGGGCTGAATTAATGTCTATTTTGAATATATTATTTACTGGGGAGGAAAGGGGACTTGTACGAGGAACTGCCATTAAAATATGGGAGAGGGAACACCCGATTGGAGATGGGGATGCTGGACAGGGAGAGGTGAAGTTTCCCCTCAGAGACCCCCAGTGGGAAAACCAAAACCCGGAGCATAGAGAAGAAATGAGGGAATTGAAAGACCTGATTCTAAAAGGAATAAGGGAGGCAGTTCCGAAGTCACAGAATTTGATTAAAGCCTTTGAAATTAGACAGGTGAAAGATGAGACTCCCTCAGCTTTCTTGCAAAGATTAAGGGACTCAATGCGGAAATACTCTGGAATGAACCCTGAGGACCCAGTGGCACAGGGTCTTTTGAAAGTACATTTTGTGACAAGAGCATGGCCAGACATACAGAGAAAGATACAGAAGATAGAAGGATGGAGTGAAAAACCATTAGATGAATTGTTGTGAGAGGCACAGAAAGTGTTTGTAAAGAGGGAGAGGACAAGGGGGAACATTTGATAGAGGGTTTGAGCGACAGGGGCAGAGATGGAAGTCGCTACAGGCAGGATGCTATTATTGTGGAAAGATAGGGCATTTTAAGCGGGAGTGTCCTGATCTACAAAGGGAAGAAAAGGCAATTCCGCTTATGAATTATGATGAAGAATAGGGGTGTCAGGGGTTCCTGCCCTCAGGGGCCCACCAGGAACCCTTGATAAACTTGAAGGTGGGACCGTGTAGGGAGGAGGTAATCTCCCTAGTAGATACGGGGGCAGCACGGTCATCGCTGAATTTTAAACCAAAGAAAGTAGAAATGTTAACACGGTCAATTACTGTTTCGGGGGTGAAAGGGGAAGGATTTACTGTTCCAGTATTTGAACCTATGATGATAGAAGGTCCTAAAGGTAGGGTTACAGGGGAACTGCTGTATATCCCTGATATAGGAAGTAACTTACTGGGGAGAGACCTAATTATCCTTTTAGGACTGGAGATTGGAATTCAGGAAAAAGAATTAGTTGTACAACTGGCGATGTTGACAGAGGATGCTGAGAGAAAGATAGACCCTATTGTATGGGCTAGAGAAGGGAATCGTGGAAAACTACAGATCCCTCCCCTTTTAATAAATTTAAATCGGAAAGGGGACGTTGTCTGTGAACGACAATATCCTATTTCCATAGAAGGTAAACGGGGACTGCAGCCAGTAATTGAGGGACTGATTAGAGATGGTTTGTTGGAGCCATGTATGTCTCCTTATAATACCCCAATTCTACCAGTGCGGAAATCTGATGGAACTTATCGATTGGTGCAGGATTTGAGAACATTAAATCGGATAGTACAGGTCAGGCACCCAGTGGTGCCAAACCCCTACACGTTATTAAGTAAGATCCCTCATGATCACAAATGGTTTAGTGTGATAGATTTAAAGGATGCCTTTTGGGCTTGTCCCTTGGCGGAGGAAAGATTTGGGACTATCCCCCTATGAAATCTTATTTGAATTACCTTATCTGGGAACGCAGGGAGAATTGCCAATTCCCGAAACTAAAGATTTGTTTTTAAAGAAGTATATACTGGGCTTGTCCTCCTCTTTATCTTTCCTCAGAAAACAGGGTCTATTGGCACAGACTCCGCCCCTTGAATTTGCTGTTCATCCCATCCGGCCAGGAGATTGAGTCTTAAAATCATGGACAGAGACGAAGCTGCAGCCAGACTGGGAAGGGCCGTATCAGGCTCTTTTGACTACCGAAACGGCAATAAGGACGGCAGAGAAAGGCTGGACTCATTACACTCGGATCAAAGGGCCAGTGGACCCTCCAGTTGAGGAAGAAGTCTGGACGCAATCAATGCAAGACCCGCTGAAACTCAGACTAAAGAGACTTTGAGTAATTGACTATACAGTGGCGACGCGAGCGCGGGATTATTTCTGTAAGATTGTATATTAAGCCTTTTTGTGTTTTAGCATAATGATCAGAATACTGGGAATGCTTAGAGTTATGATGCTAGCCCTCTTCGTATTGGGATTTTGTTACATATCATTTTCATATGTATTATTAATGGTTCCTGAGTCTGATAATCCACAAGTAATAGACACTGATATATGTAGCTTAGTAAATTGTAGGAATGTAGCTAATCAGAGACAATACCGCAACTCAGAGATACATCTTAAGTCCTATGGGGATGGCCTCGGGGATGGTACCTGGTATAATGGTCTTGTCACCGGACCCCCTTCCGACCAGCACGCGATTGTCCCGATAAAAAGTGTAACCCCATATATTTAACGATAAGAAAAACCACATGGCACGAAGCAGTTTTGGGAGGTGGCACTTATGAGGTACAATTAAATGAAACATTTGGGATTGAAATGAAAGCAAATGGGAAGGAGTTTGTGGGCTGTTGTTTTCGAATTAGCATAAGACAGGGAAAAATGGGTAGAATTACTGGGTAATGAGATACAACCTTTCACCCCTCCCAATGATCCTAAAGTAGTAAAAATTATAGAGGTAAAGGATTTGAAACAGACCATCGAGATAGAGACTGGGTACGGGGATGCAAATGCCTGGGTTGAATGGGCAAAGTATCCTGTAAAAAGTCTGAACAAGAGCAATTGCTATGCATGTGCCTCCGGAAGGCCAGTGGCCCAGGTGGTTCCCTTTCCGCTCGGGTGGAAGCGAGACAGGAAGGGCATGAAATGTATGATAGCCCTGTATCAGGATGACACTGCATGGAATGATAGGAATTGTACCTCCCTATCTCTGATGTTCCCTCCCTTGGAGGAGAAAGATGCAAAAGTTCCCCCCACATTTTCCGCCGCAGTTGGAAATCACAGGTCATGTGTGCACAGGCGAGGTACGAGTCGGTCGATACATTTGGGGGAGCTGAAATTATGTACAGAGATTAAGAATGTTACCGAAACGAAGAAGGGAGGGAACTACTCAGCATTAAAGGTTCCCCGAGCGGATCTGTGGTGGTACTGTGGAGGAAAAATATTGAGACCCACCCTACCTCCGGATTGGAGAGGGATATGTGCAATTGTACAATTGGCAATTCCATTTACCCTGGCATTTGAGAAGGAAAAGATAGTAGGGAAAAAGGGAAGGGGTAAGAGATTACTGTTAGATACTTCTTTTGATGACAGGATTTATCTCGATTCGGTAGGAGTCCCTAGGGGAGTACCTGAATTCAAAGCTCGTAACCACATTGCAGCAGGCTTTGAGTCAGCTCTCTTTTGGTGGGTAACAATTAATAAAAATGTAGACTGGATAAATTACATTTTTTATAATCAACAGCGATTTATAAATTATACAAGAGATGCGGTTAAAGGAATATCAGAACAGCTTGATGCGACGAGTAGGATGGCATGGGAAAATAGAATAGCCCTTGATATGATTTTAGCAGAGAAAGGGGGTGTATGTGTGATGTTAGGAGGAAGCTGTTGTACCTTTATTCCTAATAACACTGCGCCTGATGGTTCGATTACTCGGGCCTTACGGGGATTGACTACCTTAGCAGAGGAACTGGCTGAGAATTCAGGAGTAGACACATCTCTCACAGGGTGGCTTGAATCCTGGTTTGGAAAATGGAAGGGGGTGGTGGTTTCTATCCGAACTTCCCTGATAGTAGTAGTCGGGGTATTGGTGGCCAGTGGCTGTTGTATCATACCCTGTATACGAGGGCTCACCCAGAGGCTGATTGAAACAGCCTTGATGAAACGAATGCCCCTGAGGGGAATCAGACAGAGGAACTTTATCAACTAAATAATAAGGAGATGAGTGAGACTAAGATGGATGAAATCTCTGAAATGATGCTTGCGAATTTTGGGAACAATGTTAAAAAAAAAAGGAGACAAAAATGCAGAAGTTAACAGATAGTAATGAAAAGAAAAAGGGGAAATTGTGGGATATAAATGAATTAATGTTATTTCTGCAAGTATAAATTCTGATACAGAATAGGAATGAGAAAATACATATTCAGCAAAAAGAAAGCATGAGACATGAATACAGAACAATGGTGGATATATGGGCAAACAGGAAAGCATCTGTTTCCCCTCCTCAAGACACAGGAACTAACCCTAATCAAAGAGGTCAAAGTGGCCTCTGGATGGAAATAGATGCTGAGAGAAGAAAAGATATGCCTAATCAATAATGTATAATAGACTGACGTCAAACACACTTATGGGAGTCAGAGATAAGGGTTTGTCACGGACAAAACAGGGTAAACAGAAGTTGTGGGATAGTCTCGCACATCCCCACACAGGCCAACTGCAAGCCCTCCCCCTGCTTCATAGGGCTGCAGCCTGCATTCTCTCATCCTTCCACACTCCTCCACCCCTCCATTTCGGAATGTCAGGCACTGACCAGTGGGGTACCGCACGGATCAGTACTGGGACCGCAGCTTTTTACAATCTATCTTCAGGATATACAAGATGGTATTAGCAATAACATTCGCAAATTTCATCAGCTGGGTGGCAGGGTGAAATGTGATGAGGATGTTAGTAGATTACAGGGTGACCTGGACAAGTTAGGTGAGTGCTCAGATGCATGGCAGATGCACTTTCATGTGGATAAATGGATCCTTATCCACTTTGGTGGCAAGAACAGGAAGGCAGATTACCACCTAAGTGGAATCAATTTAGGTAAAGGGGCAGTACAGAGAGATCTGGGGGTTCTTGTACACCACTCAATGAAGGTAAGCATGCAGGTACAGCAGGTAGTGAAGAAGGCTAATAGCATGCTGGCCTTCATAACAAGAGGGATTGAGTATAGAAGCAAAGAGGTTCTTCTGCAGCTGTACAGGGCCCTGGTGAGACCACACCTGGAGTACTGTGTGCAGTTCTGGTCTCCAAATTTGAGGAGAGACATTCTGGCTATTGAGGGAATGCAGCGTCGGTTCACGAGGTCAATTCCTGGAATGGCGGGATTACCTTACACTGAAAGACTGGAGCGACTGGGCTTGTGTACCCTTGAGTTTAGAAGACTGAGAGGGGATCTGGTTGAGACATATAAGATGATCAAAGGATTGGACACTCTGGCGGCAGGCAACATGTTTCCGCTGATGGGTGAGTGCCGAAACAGAGGACACAGCTTAAAAATACGGGGTAGACCATTTAGGACAGAGATGAGGAGAAACTTCTTCACCCAGAGAGTGGTGGCTGTGTGGAATGCTCTGCCCCAGAGGGCAGTGGAGGCCCAGTCTCTGGATTCATTTAAGAAAGAGTTGGATAGAGCTCTCAAGGATAGTGGAATCAATGGTTATGGAGATAAGGCAGGAACAGGATACTGATTAAGGATGATCAGCCATGATCATATTGAATGGTGGTGCAGGCTCGAAGGGCAGAATGGCCAACTCCTGCACCTGTTGTCTATTGTCCGCCTTTCCTGACTGCCACCCGCAGACAGCATGCAGCCCCAATCCCTTTCTTTCCACCTTTCTTGCTGATTTTGGCAGCGCTCCACTCTCCTCCCCTCCGTGTCCCTCCAGCTGCCTTTCAGCCAGCCCTTGCCCCTACTTCCCGAGTGCATTTAGTGTCAGAGCTCAGACATTTTGAAATCATGTCGAAGATATCTTACGTTTTTGTTTGATCTTCACTGTGGTTTCATGTTGCTCAACGCCTTGAGTGTATGCATCCAAAAACAGGGAGATGATACTATAGCGTTTGAATGCTTCCTTCGGAGTAATGTGTAGATGATTTGTTCCAGTATTTCAGGACAGACATAAACGGTTCGGAACCGATTCAGCGCAATTTTCCACCCATATTTCTTTTGCATTTCTGCTTAATTGCTGAAGAAACATTTGCCAGCCTCAGTGTGAATCCATGAGAGTTTCCTGGAGTCAAAGGTGACTAGCTTTAAATGCAAAAGACCACTCAGTGTTCTGACATGTTACAACTCAGTTCTGGGTTGTGGGGGACTGACAGCAGATTGTGGACAGTTGGATGTGACCCAGCGATGTGGTCTGCTCCTGAACCACACCAGGCCTGGTGTTTCTTCTGTTTCATTCCTGGAGAGGGACAGAGGATTTACATTTCAAGCATCGTGACAAGGCATCAAAGTTGGGAGAGGCAGTACATCAGAGAACAGTTGGCCAAATTTGGCCAATTGGCCAAATTTCCCTCTATCCCCTGCCTCCGCATAAGCCTACCATGGGGAACCTTATCAAATGCCTTACTAAAATCCATGTATACTACATCCACTGCTCTACCCTCATCCACATGCTTGGTCACCTCCTCAAAGAATTCAATCAGACTTGTAAGGCAAGACCTACCCTTCACAAATCCGTGCTGGCTGTCCCTAATCAAGCAGTATCTTTCCAGATACTCATAAATCCTATCCCTCAGTACCCTTTCCATTACTTTGCCTACCACCGAAGTAAGACTAACTGGCCTGTAATTCCCGGGGTTATCGCTATTCCCTTTTTTGAACAGGGGCACAACATTCGCCACTCTCCAGTCCCCTGGTACCACCCCCGTTGACACTGAAGACGAAAAGATCATTGCCAACGGTACTGCAATTTCCTCTCTTGCTTCCCACATAATCCTAGGATATATCCCGTCAGGCCCGGGGGACTTGTCTATCCTCAAGTTGTTCAAAATGTCCAACACATCTTCCTTCCTAACAAGTATCTCCTCTAGCTTACCAGTCCGTTTCATACTCTCCTCTTCAACAATACGGTCCCTCTCAAAGGTCCTGATGCTTCGGCAAACTGTTATCCAAACATTTGATTATCTGAAAAAATACACCCTGCCCATGTCGTTCAGATAATCGAGGTTGTCCTGTACACCTAATTCCTGTGAAATGTTTCCTTGTTGGAAAGTCTAGGTCCAGGGTTACTGTTTCAAACTGAGTCACTGCCCACTTTAGACAAACAGAAACCTTCTCTCAGAGACGAGTGACTCTTTAGAATTCTAAAGGTGATGTGAGCAGAAGCTGTGCTTCTTTTTAAAAAAAGAAAGGTAGATATTACTGGAAGGTAGATTGTTGATTAACAAGCGGAGGAAACGTTATCCTGGGTAGGTAGGCCTGTGCAGTAATCATTACAGAAAGGCTGAACAATTTCAAGGTGCAAAGGGCCTGCTCCAAATTTGCAGTTAAACCCATTGGTTTTGACACAGAACAGCATTTGGAGGTGAATTGACTTCATGCCAGGATAGGGCCTCCCCAGCTATTACAAAGCTCTGCCTAATATTAGCATGTGGGCAGATCCCCAGGATTCAAATTATCCAGATTTTACTGTAATCAGATTATATTCTTTCAAATGTTACTTGGCTGTTGTACATCTAATATTGTATTAACCCCACATTTAACATGCAAGACAAAATAACTAAGTTGGTGTGAGTTCACTGCACTGAGATAAATACTGAGGAAATGAACAAAGCAGATGTCAAATTAATAGATTCCATAAATCTTAATTTTATTTAAGCATTTTGTTTGCAGTATAGACAAAAGATTTCAGAAGTTGAATTAAAATATTTTAAACAACTTGGCAACAAAGTTCTAATGGCGCCAAAATTTCCCCCTTAACAGATACAATGAAATGTAATGAGCAAATTAACTTCATCTTTCACAGTAAAGGCTACAAATCAGTACTCAAATTCTCTATCAAAAATGTAATAACTGTTTTAGTTAACTGTAATAGGTATAAGCACCTCAATCCATATCAAACTGGAATAAAACATTTTGGAAATGGAAAACTATGGAACCTCAGCACTGAAGAATAGAATGTCTTCATTAATAAAGAATGATTGGTCCACAACGAGCTGGCAGTCTTTACAGATGTTTTCAATGCCACAGTAATCACTGCCAATAACTTTTAGTTTATAAATAGAACCTTATAATTAATAAATGTGGTGAAATATACCAACCATTTAAACAAACAGATCTGTAATTAAATGGTACCAACCAACCAAGAGCATTCCCCCCATTCCTGGGAAAAATGCCATATCATGTTCCTATGCGTGCTTATCAAAACTCAGAACCCCTGCTACAAGTTAGGCCAAATTTCCAAAAATCAGTAACCATGAACTAAAACAGTGAAGGTATTTTTAACACCTATAATTAATACCCCATCTTCCTGATTATATTTTATGGCCATGCCATTTCTAGTGTCCATACTATCTGCACACACCGTAACAAATTAACAGAAATCATGTATTAAGTGAGACAGGAAAAAAAATACACAAGGTATCATGGGATGTTCACAATACACAAGGAATTATGGTTACTTACAGCAAAAGTGACTGTAACTGAACAAGTAGATTCTATATTGCCTATTCATTTTTAAATGGGGAAAATCATATGAAACAACTGGAGTCGGTGATCCCTGGCGTGCTTAAAGTAGAATGCGCAGTTTTCTCAGCCAATGAATACTTCTACTCATGAAGTAATCCATTATTTCCCCCGTGAGAAACTAGTTTGCTAAAGAATTAAAGCTAAACAAGAATCCTAACATAATATACTAGTCATATTAGGAGTCTGCTCAAATTCCTGACAAGCTGTCTGGGCATACGGTCAACATGAACAAATGAAGAACTTCCGATTCTTTAACGACATCTGATGGAGAGGAAACAAGCAAATAAACTGTTCTAAACAAACCAGGGCCCTCACCTAATGAGGCCGGAAACCTTGTCTGTGGAGAATTTTTGGCGTCACTTGTAGAAAACCTATATGTTGTACATTTTTAAACTTGCAAGTGTTATATAATTGTAAACAATAAGCACCAAACTGCACTACATGCACTTCAATATTACAGCAAGAATGACCTAGCATAACTAAACAGAGAAAAGGGCATCCATGCAAGATTTCCAACTCTTTGTTACAAGGACAGTTACATTTCAAACTTGACACAATTCTATTGTGGTTACATACAGGGCCTACAAAATGGATGAAATGGTGGCAGTGTGAAGTGTGGCCCTTACTAGCCTGAACTAGAGGACAGCCACCATTTACCTTGCACATTTTTTTACGTTTTTTCATCTTTGTTATTCAACTCTGCTGTCTCTGACAATTCTTGACATAACTAGAAAAGACAAAATTGTAATCATTGAACTGGGCACACTGGCGATCGAGGCGCTTGAATCCTTCAATTTTCTGGGGAGAAGAAAATGAATTGCGACATTTGGAATTCTGCAATGAAACAAAAACAACGCATTACAACAAAGGTGGGTCTCACAATTTATAAACTCAAACATCCAGTGAATGCTATACAAAAGTTCCATGGAAAAGAACACAATTGTTGTTGCCACTTTTTATAAAGAGTTTGAAAAATTTCAAAAAATGGATTAGCCTGCAGTAGATGAGGCTGCTCGACTTTTTATTCCTTCAGATGTAAGCACTGCCAATCCCTGAAAACCCAAGATGGCGTGACCTTATTCAACTTCCCCACTTTGCAGTGTAGGTTCCACCGAATATTAGAGTTGTAGGCTCCTGACCCAGCAAGTGAAGGAAGGACAACATCGTTCCAAGTCACAAAGGTTAAAAATACTTTAAATATGGTTCCAATATGTCTGCAGGCCTTGGCCTAAGTGGCAACAGTCACATCCACAAAGTTCAATTGCAGAAACCTTGGTGAGTTGCTGCAGTTTATCTTTTAACTGGAACATTTAGCTGCCACTGTGCACAAGTAACCCACGGTCTCTTAGATGAGGTTAAAAAGCCTCATTTAGGAAATGAAGACTATTCCAACAGATTCCTGATTTGGACTTTGTAGATGGTGTCCAAGTTTGGGTAGTTCCGATGATCACTGTTTGTTACAGCATCTGTCTTGTTCCTGACAGCTCAGAATTTACAGCTAGTCCAATTCAGTTTCTGGTCAAAGGTATCTCTTGCAATGCTCAGACGAGAATTGAGCGATGGCAATATCACCGAATCTCTTCGGGCAAATGGGCCATTGTCTGGGATCAACTGTTACTTACCACACATGCAACCAAACTGGAATGCTGACCACTTCGTGGAAAGATAGAAACTAAGAACAGAAGATTCAATATGATCACAGCTCATGTGCAATTTCAATGCCATAATTCCACTTTCTCCCTATGTTTTTAAAATCCAAAAAAATTAGCAATCTCTCAAATATAGTTGAGTGCCCCACCTGCACAGACTTGCAGCAAATTCTACAGCTGACCACCCTATGAACGAAATGCCCATAACTTCAGTCCTCAATGACTGCTATTTGAGAACACATTCTTTTGTATATACACACCCTCTGATATATCACTATTTAATTGTCTGCACTTCTGCATTTCACACTGATGTGCATGTCACATTTATCCACATTATATTGTACCTGCTATGTGTTTCCTCCTACACTCAACTTGCTGAGATCACAATGAAGCGTCCTTTCATCTTCACAACTAAATCCCACCTGGTTTTGTTCCCAAACTTAGAAATATTGCAATTGGATCCTTTATCCAAGTCATTTATATGTATTGCCCATAGCTGCAGTCAATGACCTGACCCTTGCAGCACGTTACCGCCTGCCATCTGGAAAAAGACAGATTTATTCCCATCCTGTTTCTGGTCTGTGAACTGTGCCAGTACATTATCCTAATCCACATGCTTTAACGTTGGCCAGTAGCCGATGTGGAACCTTGTCTAAAGCCTTCCTGAAGTCCAAATACACATCCACTGGCTCCCACACATTAATTCTATTAATTACATTGTCAAAAAAACTCGAAGATTTGTGAACCATGAATTCCCTTTCTTTCATGGAGAGCTGGTACAATTACTACATTTAAAAGGCACCTGGATGGCTATATGAATAGGAAGGGTTTAGAGGAATACAGGCCAAGTGCTTGAAAATGTAACTAGATTAATTTGGAATATCTGGTCTGCATGGATGAGTTGCACTAAAGGGCTTATTTCCATATTGTAAATCTCTATGACCCTATGACCTTAATCACATGAATGCTTTCCAATTGTTCCAAATGTTATCACCTACCTTATAAGAGTGAGCATTTGCTGCTTAGCAGGCTCATTGATGTAGGTACATAACTTTAGAGTTCTTGTGGCACAGTGCTAGTGTCCTTACCACTGAGCCAGGAGGTCCAAGTTCAAGTCCTACCTACTCCATTAGTAGATAACATGTGTGAGTAGTTAACAAAATATCTAAACTCCAGCATTGCCTCCAATACTGAGGGGAGGCTAACTGCTCCGTAATTCTGTTCTTTCATTTTAAAAAGTATGTAGCTTACAATTGCCACCCTCCAACTCACAGGAATTGCTCCAGAACCTATTTTACCTCAAGGCTGTTTCATTCCGTACTCTGCACTGCAGATTGGCAAGTCCCAGGATTTATCTGTCTTTAGCCCTATAAACATACAGCACTGTTTTTAAAATTGAATTAATGTTGATTTTCTTCAATTCCTCCCCCGCATCATAACTTTGGCTCACTAACATATCTTAGAAATTGGGTCCTTTCTTGTGACAAGGAGCAAAATGGGTTCAATTCTTCGGTCTTTCCTGTTCCATTATAATTCCCCTCATTCTATCATAGAACCCCTACAGTGTGGAAGCAGGTCATTCTGCCCATTGAGTCCACACCAACTCTCCGAAGAGCATCCCTACCCTATTTCCCCATGGCTAACCTACTTAGCCTGCATATCCTCGGACACTATGGACTAGCATGGCCCATCCACTTAACCTGCACATCTTTGGACTGTGGGAGGAAATCTATGCAGAGATGGGGAGGATGTGAAAACTCCACACACACAGGTGGCCAAGGCTGAAACTGAACCTGGGTCCTTGGCGCTGTAAGACAGCAGCACAACCATCAAGCTACCGTGCCACCCGACTGTAAGGAACTTGCATTTGTCTTTACAAATACCTTTTTCTTTACATTTTTAGATAAGTTTTAACTTTTAATACAAGTTTACTCATACTCCAATCCCATATCCCCTGATCCTTCCCTTCCTCTTTTGCTAACTTTAAAACTGCTACCAGTCCTTAGTCTTGTGACTTTTCATGGCAATTGTGTTTCAATTCTTTGATCTCATACTGGTTGAGCCACCTTTCCTTTTTTTGTATTGCTCTGTATAGAGATCGACTGCTTCACTATTTGAGGAGATGCAAATGGAAGCGAACACTCATCATCTGTAAACATGCCCACTACTGATGTTATAAAGAGAATGTCCTTGATCAAACAGCAGCACCTGGGTGCTGAGATGATTAGCCTCTATCAACAAACACTGATTTGGATCCCATTTACTATCCTGAGAAAAAGAACAGGAAATAACCACCATAAGAAATGACATCACCACAGGAAATGACAGCACCAACCTAAGGACACCCAAACAAATAGAAAGCGGGCTACACCACCAGTGCTCCATCTGAGCCTCATGTCGAGTTTCTGCATTTCTAGTCAAGTTGCAACAAACTATGTAGCCATTGTCACATTGCACTTGTTGTAACTTCTATTCTAAATGCTTTTTAAACTCCGATGCTTCTAACAGTATTCGGAAGAAATATTGGCAAATCTTTTTAAAAGTAATCCAGTCCTGAAATATATACATTATTGGGAATGTCAGAAATTAATACTCATTCCCTGTTGTGTGGACTGTAACAGAGCAGACTTTTAAGGACAACAGGCTACTTAAAAGACGTCAGTGAAATAACTGAATATTTACAGCAATCTGATGACTCCTTTGTTACTTAAATATATCATTTTATTTCCTGATTTGAGAGCGATGGTTCAAAATTTGAACCTGCCATGGTCGGGATTTGAGCATAAGTGGTCCAATACACTTGGTCTTCTCTCAATCAAAGATCACCTGAAATATTATCTCCAGTTTCTCCTGGCACAAATACTGCTCTCGCCTGAGGGCTCTAAGCATTTGTCTACTTTATTTCAGAGGTCAACCATATACTCGTTTTACAGAAAAACCTAGAATCTCACCTGATTAACAAAAAGGGTTGTGACAAATTTCCCTGGCTTGAAGACATCTACCACTTTTCTGATTAGGTCATCGTAAGAAGTCTGGGCCAGGTTAGTCTCAAAGCTAACATAGGAGAAGTCTGGCTCTGGGGTGATATGAATTGTCCAGTAAGTTCCCTAAAAAGACAAAGCATTATATGACTCATTTCAGTTAAGTTATAATTACTTTATTAATTCCGTAGAAAAGATTCTAAAGTCAAACATTTCCCCTGCATTATTTGCATATTACATTAGTGGTCCTGAAGTAGCACAAAACAGCCAAGTGAATTTTAAAGCCTGTTCCTTCGCCTACTCCAGATTTCAATAACATATCAGAACCTTCAAATGTTTTCATTTCTCCTTCAGGATTTTGATATATTCATATTGTCAGATGATTGCATTTAAAAATTAATTTCTAAGCAACTGGTAAGCTCATTCAGCTAGGTTGTTAAAAACAGCAATGTATGCTATTAAAAAGATGTTTTATGTACTAAAAGAATCCCACGTAATCCCACAGGAAAATGTATTTAAAGATCTGTCCCGTAACTTTGAAGAGAAAGATCCTCATTCCATAAAAACTCAACTCTGGTAGGACACATTGTAATCCACAATTGTTCTCAACACAGTATGATCTGCAGCCAACAGTAGCCAAGTGTGATTTCCTTTTGCATTCAGGACAGCTATATCCTGTGAGTGCACAGATCACTTTGCAACTATCTTGTCTGCAAGATCAGAAAATATACTGGTCTGAGATGTGAACACCCTTACTTCGAAGTTCACAAAAGCATCATTTCCAAAACAAGGAAAAGAATCTTCATTTGCAATACACTTCAGCTTGAGAGATATGGTAAGTCTCATGTTTAAAGACTGCAACCTGAACAAGCTACATTTGTCTAGGCCATCAAAACTACTCTTAATAGCCGGCATCCCAAAATGATTTTTCAAATGAAATGCTTGTCAAGTGTATAAACCTTGAACAAAATGCATAGCTGATTAAAAAGCTGTCTGAGCACACTTCATTCAGAAAATGTGAAAAGGGCACAGTATTTCACACAATGGACAACTGTCATTGACTCTTACAAAATGATTTCTCTTGGCTAAAAACATTTCATTTGTATTAGTCAGTTAAACTTTGGGTGCTTATAGAATAAGTCAAGGCAAGCTCGTGAGATGCAATGCCTTCTAACTTTGAGACATTTTTATTTGATGATGAGGGAAGGGGAGGGCAGGAGGGAGAAGAGACACAGATAGGAAAAAATTAGAAGTTCAAGATAGGACGCAAACTTACATCCACTTTCATTCCATTCATTGAATACCCACAAGGATCGAACAGTGTGGCATCAATGACTGAACCTGGTATCAGGTCACGAATTCCACTCATCTTAAAAAAAAACACCATGTTTCAGCTTCCAGAGATTAAAAAAAATGTTTTTAACCTTTAAAGTTTATTTCATACATACTCGAGTGACATCATTTACAGTAACACCATCTTTCATGAAGAACTGGTCCATGACAACTGGATCAAGCTCGCTCATCAGAACCTCAAGTGTCTGATCCGGCTGTTTGATCCCACTATCCTCTGGCATATCCAGAGTGTAAAGATACCTAGATCAAACATAAATGACAATATTTGAATGAAACTTTACATTAAAAATTCATAATTGGTAAGCATTCAGCAAAATGCACTTCTACAGAACTCAACTATGAGACCTATCACTTAGAACAGAACAACTGCTTAAGACTTGTAAACAGAACCATGTGGGAATATGATTATGATTTGAGCTTAAGGCTGACTTTCAGTGTCTGAAATACAAAAAAGTTGTCATTCTGAAGTACAACACAATTGCACCAACCTGGACACAGCCAAAGTCATCTGTAACTAACCTAACTTCACAATAAGCTGGGACAGAGAGTTGGTAAAGTCATACGTGACTTATTGTCTTGTTCTCTTTCCTTTGTTCTGATGGCATTTTCCTGAAACTTCTCCAAAACAATGGTTAAAAGGTCAAATCAGAGCACTGAATTAATTGGATCCATGTCCATAAAAATTTGCAGGAAGATTTCAGCTTACCAGCAATCAGAATTCATACGTCCCATGCAATAGGCCGCCCCATCTGGAGTGAATAAATGCTCACGGTTAGAGACCAATATGCTACAATAATTTCAGTTTCCAAGTCAAGCACCATCTTTTTGAATTGACTTGTAAAGCAAGATTGATAGGTGGCCACAGATAACAAACTTTTAATGTTTTGATACAGGTAGGCAACTGAACAGACTATAGCAGTTTTGACATATCCAAATTCTCCTGAAAAAATACTCAGGATACTGGGTGAAATGTGATTAGACAATCATCTGTTGTGTTCAAATAAGTTAGATATACATTCCAGCCACTACTGGCTGCAACAACCAAACATGAGCTCATTTCTATTGGTTATGGCTTTCTGCTGCTCCAACGCCATGACCACCAGTGTCCCTCACTACCTATCTCCCACCTACATGTGGCCCTTAAACACTGAAATAGTAACATGTTTTCCCCTTGTACGCTGACAATATCCAGTTCTACTTCACTCAACTCTTCCAGAATTACTAACTGCATGTGTAACATCCACTATTAAACTGAGAAATTTCCAATTAAATGTCATTGTCTTCACTGTCGATTCTACATCCCAATCTCCTGAATCTGTTACATAAATGCTACCCTTGAATAATGCTACCCCCTCCAAATTGCTTCCAATTTTTTTTTTGAATGTCACTATTCTTCAACTTCAGCACACAATCTGGCATCCTGCAGCCTCATCTCTAACAGCTGGCACATTATATTTATTTGCTTCAATGTTTATCATCAATATGTCTACTCTGTTACAAGTGATATACACCTACAGATGCAGTCTTTAGATCAGTCTTTTTGTTATCGAAGTAATATTGAGTCTCGATTGCTGAATTATTCCTCAGTTCACTTTTCTCTACCATTCACTTCCCCTCATTTTCAACTACTTTGGGGAGACAGGACGCTAATGTGCAGAGTGCTTCATGGAACACCCCTGGAAAACATCGATTTTCCTGCTCCTCAGATGCTGCCTGACCTGCTGTGCTTTTCCTGCACCACTCTTCAACCTTGCTTCACATATGTTCACATTTGCAAACAGATTCAGCACTGAAGATTTTATTAGCTTCAATAATTTCTGAGTTGAACTTACTTGGGAACACCATATCCAGAAATTCTACCTCCTCCTGAAAGTTCCTATGTGGGTATTCCTGATGTGCTGGCTTCACAAAGTTTTTGCGGGAATAGAAGAAATCCTGTATTTAAGTTACACGCACAGATTTCAATTAGGTGGATTTAGAGCTTTTACAACACAAGTAGTGACTCTTAAAATTAGCTGCTAAATGTTCAACAAATGGTGAAGACAAGACATATGGTGTTACTTCCTAACAATGTGCTAGTGTCAGTTTTCTTTTAAAATGTTTGGCTGCAGTCAGGAAGTTCCAGAGATTGACAGAAGCCAATTTGTGCAGATGTGATTTAAGGATTATGAAACTCTGAATTGTGAAGTATGTCAATTATACTATGCTGCATGCCAAACACACTATTAGAACGAAATCATTATAACAGATATCATTTCATCCCCTGTATATACATTACAATCGTTTGCATTTCAGTTTCTTGTGCCACCACTCTAACTTTCACTAGTTCACTTGTTAGCTATACCCATTACAACAGTTGAATGTTCCTCCTGCAGAATATGGGAGGTAAGGGTGTCCCTGCTGACTACATCTGCAGGAAGTGCACCCAACTTCAGCTCCTCGAAAACCGCGTTAGGGAACTGGAGCTGGAGCTGGATGAACTTTGGATCATTCAGGAGGCAGAGGGGGTTATTGAGAGGAGTTACAGGGAGGTAGTCACTCCTCAGGTACAAGAAAAAGGCAGATGGGTTACAGTCAGGGGACAGAAAGGGAACCGGCAGGCAGTGCAGGGATCCCCTGTGGCCATTCCCCTCAACAATAAGGATACCGTTTTGAGGGGGGACAACTTACCGGGGAAAGCTGTGGGGCACAGGGTTCATGCACAGAGTCTGTCCCTGCTGCTCAGAAGGGAAGGGGGAAGAGGAGCAGAGCAGTAGTCATTGGGGACTCCATAGTTAGGGGGACAGATAGGAGGTTCTGTGGGGACAAGAGAGACTCACGGTTGGTGTGTTGCCTCCCAGGTGCCAGGGTTCGGGGATCCTTAAGGGGGAGGGGGAGCAGCCCCAAGTCGTGGTCCACATATGCAGGAAGAGAGATGGGGATTTAAGGCAGAAATTCAGGGAGCTAGGATGGAAGCTTAAGAGTTAGAACGAACAGAGCTGTCGTCTCTGGTTTGTTGCCCATGCCACATGCTAGTAAAGCGAGGAATAGGGAGAGAGAGGAGTTGAACACGTGGCTACAGGGATGGTGCAGGAGGGAGGGTTTTGGATTCTTAGATAATTGGGGCTCTTTCTGGGATAGGTGGGACCTCTACAAGCAGGATGGTCTTTATCTGAACCAGAGAGGTACCAATATCCTGGGGGGGAAATTCGCGAAGGCTATATTGGGGTGGGTTTAAACTAATCCAGCAGGGGAATGGGAACCAAAATTGTAGTTAGAGTATAGAAAAGGTTGAGGTCCAAAATCAATTTTCAGGGATGCAGGATGGCACCGGCAAGCAAGAATTGGTTTGAAGTGTGTCTACTTCAACGCCAAGAGCATCAGAAATAAGGTGGGTGAACTTGCAGCATGGGGTGGTACCTGGGATTTTGATGTTGTGGCCTTTTTGGAGACTTGGATAGAGCAGGGACAGGAATGGTTGTTGCAGGTGCCAGAATTTGGATATTTCAGTAAGAACAGAGAAGATGGTAAAAGGGGGGGGAAAGATGTGGTATTGTTGGTCAAGGACAGTATTGCAGTTGCAGAAAGGATGTTTGGGGACTCGTCAATTGAGGTAGTATGGGCTGAGGTTAGAAACAGGAAAGGAGAGGTCACCCTGTTGGGAGTTTTCTATAGGCCTCCGAATAGTTCCAGAGATGTAGAGGAAGGGATTGCAAAGATGATTCGCGATAGGAGTGAGGGAGACAGGGTAGTTGTCATGGGGGTCTTCAACTTTCCAAATATTGACTGGGAACACTATAGTACGAGTACTATAGATGGGTCAGTTTTTGTCCAGAGTGCGGAGGGCTTCCTGACACAGTATATAGACAGGCCAACAAGGGGCGAAGCCACATTAGATTTGGTATTGGGTAATGAGCCCGGCCAGGGGTTAGACTTGGAAGTAGGTGAGCACTTTGGTGTCAGCGATCACAATTCTGTTATGTTTAATTTAATGATAGAAAGGGATAGATATATACCACTGGGCAAGATTGTCTGACAATCACCTGATGAAGGAGCGTTGCTCCGAAAGCTAGTGTGCTTCCAATTATAGACCAGTGAGCCTTTCTTCAGTTATTGGTAAAGTGTTGGAAAAGGTTATAAGAGATAGGATTTATAATCATCTAGAAAAGAATAATTTGATTAGGGATAGTCAGCACAGTTTTGTGAAGGGTAGGTCGTGCCTCACAAACCTTATTGAGTTCTTTGAGAAGGTGACCAAACAGGTAGATGAGAGTAAACTGGTCGATGTGGCATATATGGATTTTGACAAGGCATTCGATAAGGTTCCCCACAGTAGGCTATTGTACAAAATGCGGAGGAATGGGATTGTGGGAGATAAAACAGTTTGGATCAGTAATTGGCTTGCTGAAAGACACAGGGTGGTGGTTGATGGGAAATGTTCATCTTGGAGTCCAGTTACTAGTGGTGTACCGCAAGGGTTGGTGTTGGGTCAACTGCTGTTCGTCATTTTTATAAATGACCTGGATGAGGGCGTAGAAGGGTGGGTTAGTAAATTTGCAGACAACACTAAGGTCGGTGGAGTTGTGGATAGTGACGAAGGATGTTGTAGGTTACAGAGAGACATAGATAAGCTGCAGAGGTGGGCTGAGGGGTGGCAAATGGAGTTTAATGCAGACAAGTGTGAGGTGATTCCTTTTGTCGGAGTAACCGGAATGCAAAGTACTGGGCTAATGGTAAGATTCTTGGTAGTGTAGATGAGCAGAGAGATCTCTGTGACCAGGTACACAGATCCTTGAAAGTCGCCACCCAGGATGACAGGGTCATTAAGAAGGCATAGAGTGTTTTAGCTTTTATTAATAGAGGGATCGAGTCCCGGAACCATGAGGTTATGCTACAGCTGTACAAAACTTTGATGCGGCCGCAACTGGAGTATTGTGTACAGTTCTGGTCACCACATTATAAGGAGGACGTGGAAGCTTTGGAAAGGGTGCAGAGGAGATTTACTAGAATGTTGCCTGGTATGGAGGGGAGGTCTTACGAGGAAAGGCTGAGGGACTTGCGGCTGTTTTCGTTGGAGAGAACAAGGTTGAGAGGTGACTTAATAGAGACATACAAGATATCAGAGGGTTAGATAGGGTGGACAGGCCTTTTTCTAAGTATGGTGACAGCGAGCACAAAGGGGCATAGCTTTAAATTGAGGGGTGATAGATATAGGACAGATGTCAGAGAGTAGTAAGGGTATGGAACGCTTTGCCTGCAACGGTAGTAGATTCACCAACTTTAAGTGCACTTAAGTCGTCATTGGACAAGAATATGGACATACATGGAATAGTGTAGGTGGGATGGGCTTCAGATTGGTATGACTGGTCGGCGCAACATTGAGGGCCGAAGGGCCTGTACTGCGCTGTAATGTTCTATGTTCAAATGTGGATTACGTGCAAGACCTACAAAACAATGTCAAAGTTACCTGAATGGAATCAAAGCCGCAGTACTCACGAGCAAGTTCCAACAGGGGTTCCAGTGCTTGCAGTAAGAGGGTGGTACCGCATGTCTTCAAAATGAAACGTCTCTTGGAGACAAACATGCTACTCTCACTGTAAAACAGACAAAATTAAAAAATTAAAGATGATCTCCCACATCTCAACTTTTCGAGTTCTTTGGCAATTTAAACAAACTTTTAAAACAGGATATTGTTCACCATCTTCATTACCACCTGAGCGTCATACAAAGCTACCACCTAGAAAGAACTTTCGAAAGCTGATTGGAGGCAGATGTTCACAGGTAAAGGGACGGCTGGAAAATGGGAAGCCTTCAGAAATGAGAGAACAAGAATCCAGAGAAAGTATATTCCTATCAGGGTGAAAGGGAAGGCTGGTAGGTATAGGGAATACTGGATGATTAAAGAAATTGAGGGTTTGGTTAAGAAAAAGAAGGAAGCACATGTCAGGTATAGACAGGATAGATCGAGTGAATCCTTAGAAGAGTATAAAGGAAGTAGGAAATCAGGAGGGCAAAAAGGGGACATGAGATAACGTTGGCAAATAGAATTAAGGACAATCCAGAGGGTTTTTACAAATATACTAAGGACAAAAGGGTAACTAGAGAGAGAATAGGGCCCCTCAAAGATCAGCAAGGCAGCCTTTGTGTGGAACCACAGAAAATGGGGGAGATACTAAATTAATGTTTTGCATCAGTGTTTACTGTGGATAAGGATATGGAAGATATAGACTGTAGGGAAACAGATGGTGACATCTTGCAAAATATCCAGATTACAGAGGAGGAAGTGCTGGATGTCTTGAAACGGTTAAAGGTAGATAAATCCCCAGAACCTGGTCAGGTGTACCTAAGAACTCTGTGGGAAGCTAGACAAGTGATTGCTGGGCTTCTTGCCGAGATATTTGAATCATCGATAGTCACAGGTGAGGTGCCGGAAGACTGGAGGTTGGCAAACATGGTGCCACTGTTTAAGAAGGGCGGTAAGGACAAGCCAGGGAACTATAGATCAGTGAGCCTGACGTCGGTGGGCAAATTGTTGGAGGGAATCCTGAAGGACAGGATGTACATGTATTTGGAAAGACAAGGACTGAATAGGGATAGTCAACATGGCTTTGTGCGTGGGAAATCATGTCACACAAACTTGATTGAGTTTTTTGAAGTAACAAAGAGGATTGGTGAGGGCAGAGTGGTAGACGTGGTCTATATGGACTTCAGTAAGGCGTTCGACAAGGTTCCCCATGGGAGACTGATTAGCAAGGTTAGATCTCACGGAATAAAGGGAGAACTAGCCATTTGGATACAGAACTGGCTCAAAGGTAGAAGACAGAGGGTGGTAGTGGAGGGTTGTTTTTCAGACTGGAGGCCTGTGACCAGTGGAGTGCCACAAGGATCGGTGCTGGGTCCTCTACTTTTTGTCATTTACATAAATGATTGGAATTCGAGCATAAGAGGTACAGTTAGTAAGTTTGTAGATGACACCAAAATTGGAGGTGTAGTGGACAGCAAAGAGGGTTACCTCAGATTGCAACAGGATCTGGACAAGATGGGCCAATGAGCTGAGAAGTGGCAGATGGAGTTTAATTCAGATAAATGAGAGGTGCTGCATTTTGGGAAAGCAAATCTTAGCAGGACTTATACACTTAATGGTAAGGTCCTAGGGAGTGTTGCTGAACAAAGAGACCTTGGAGTGCAGGTTCATAGCTCCATGAAAGTGGAGTCACAGGTAGATAGGATAGTGAAGGCGGCGTTTGGTATGCTTTCCTTTATTGGTAAGAGTATTGAATACAGGAGTTGGGAGGTCATGTTGCGGCTGTACAGGACATTGGTTAGGCCACTGTTGGAATATTGCCTGCAATTCTGGTCTCCTTCATATCAGAAAGATGTTGTGAAACTTGAAAGGGTTCAGAAAAGATTTAGATTAGATTAGATTACATTAGTGTGGAAACAGGCCCTTCGGCCCAACAAGTCCACACCGACCCGCCGAAGCGCAACCCACCCATACCCCTACAGTTACCCCTTACCTAACACTACGGGCAATTTAGCACGGCCAATTCACCTGACCTGCACATCTTTGGACTGTGGGAGGAAACCGGAGCACACGGAGGAAGCCCACGCAGACACGGGGAGAATGTGCAAACTCCACACAGTCAGTCGCCTGAGGCGGGAATTGAACCCGGGTCTCTGGCGCTACAAGGATGTTGCCACGGTTGGAGGATCTGAGCTATAGGGAGAGGCTGAACAGGCTGGGGCTGTTTTCCCTGGAGCGTCGGAGGCGGAGGGGTGACCGCATAGAGGTTTACAAACTTATGAGGGACATGAATAGGATAAATAGGCAAAGTCTTTTCCCTGGGGTTGGGGAGTACAGAACTAGAGGGCATAGGTTTAGGGTGAGAGGGGAAAGATATAAAAGAGACCTAAGGGGCAGCTTTTTCACGCAGAGGGTGGTGCGAGTATGGAATGAGCTGCCAGATGATGTGGTGGAGGCTGGTACAATTGCAACATTTAAGAGGCATTTGGATGGGTATATGAATAGGAAGGGTTTGGAGGGATATGGGCTGGGTGCTGGCAGGTGGGACTAGATTGGGTTGGGATATCTGGTCGGCATGGATGGGTTGGACCAAAAGTCTGTTTCCGTGCTGTACATCTCTATGACTCTGAGTCTGACCCACAGTTAATTCTCCACCTTTGCCAACACAAGTTACAAGTGTCCCCTCTGCCTCCAAACAAATTGTTGGAAAGAAATGTTTCAAATTCAGACACTTTCCCTCTCGTAACTTGCTGGTCCACAATATGCCACTGAGTAGTAGCTCTTGGGCTCCCTAACAGAGCTTGGGTGCAAGACTGGCTCATTCATTCCTTTAAGCCTACTCCCCAATCTAGAAGGTCACAGCTGCTGGTTTCAACTCCATTGTCCTGTTCTTGTCTCCAAATCTCTCCAGAAACTCTCGACTTCTCTGGTCTATTAAAAACAAATTTATCTCAGCCTTGAACAAATTCACTGGCCCAGCCTCCATTGTGGATGGAGCACTTAAATAAGCATTAGATCTTTGGATACAATATTAAAGAAGAATTATTAGCATTTGTCACAAAAACAAATAGTAATGGAAACCTTAACCTGAATATAGATTGGGTCGGTCAAATTTTCGAAGGTTTGGAGAATGCTTGTGACTATTTCCTGGAATAATACACTACGGAATAAAATAGAGATCAAGTTTTATAAAAAAATCCAGTATTCCACAATTAGCAGAATTAATGAGTATTGCAAGAGATCCACTGGGGAAATAATGACAATAGCACAACTGAATTCCACACTAAGTTTGAAAACAATATTGTCAGCTATGAAGATTAAAAATGAACATTAGTTAGATATGAGGGAAGAGCTGGCTATTGTTGATTGGGTAAACAGACTAAAATATAGATGGCACCAATATAAGAGATGTGGTTTAAATTACTGAAAAAACATCAGGATTTAGGATTGCAAGTGTTTTAGAAGTTAGAAGGCTGTTGATTCTATTTTTTTCATGTTTAATCAAAGTAACCAGAAACATAAA
The DNA here is from genome assembly GCF_037043375.1 of Chiloscyllium plagiosum. Lineage (NCBI taxonomy): Eukaryota > Metazoa > Chordata > Chondrichthyes > Orectolobiformes > Hemiscylliidae > Chiloscyllium > Chiloscyllium plagiosum. The sequence goes on along the minus strand of NW_028270141.1, from coordinate 123,872,214 downwards.
AATAGATTGCAAGAGCTTCTATAAGTATATGAAATAAAGTCACTTTGAAGCAGGCAGGTGACATGATCATGAGGAACTGGGACAGACATGGAACAAATATTTTATGTCTTCTGTTGTGAAAACAGACACAAATCACATACAAGAAACAGAGGGTCACTGGCAGTGTGGGTGCACTAAAAGTGAAGGTCGAACCTTGCAGAAGCAGTGTGCTGCATCATTGTACTAAAAGAGATAGCTACAGAAATGGTGTAACCACAGCTATGACTTTTCACATCTCTAGATTTTGGGATGGTGTCAGCAGCTTGGAAGCTAGCTAGCTATGCCTGGAAGGCGGCAAGAGAAAAGAGAAAACTACAGGGCCATTACATTGACAATCGCTGGGGAGGAAGTAGAAAATGGAGTATTAGGTTGACAGACAGTGAACCACAGAGTGCCGCACGCTTAACTATTAACATTCTATATTAATAACTTAGATACATTACTTTGTTTGATCTATGTTTGCTAATGGTATGAAGCTAGATGCAATTGAAGCTGCAGGGTACAGCAAATTGAGAGACAGGTAAAGTGTCAGGCAACAAGGTGGTTGATGGAGAAATGAAAGACCATTTATTTGAGTTAAATGAAGAGAAAATCATTTTTAATGGCATTAAACACAAAGGTTGATGTATACAAAATCCTGAGGAGAAAGTGAGGTCTGCAGATGCTGGAGATCAGAGCTGAAAATGTGTTGCTGGAAAAGCGCAGCAGGTCAGGCAGCATCCAGGGAACAGGAGAATCGACGTTTCGGGCATAAGCCCTTCTTCAGGAATGAGGAAAGTGTGTCCAACAGGCTAAGATAAAAGGTAGGGAGGAGGGACTTGGGGGAGGGGCGTCGGAAATGCGATAGGTAGAAAGAGGTCAAGGTGAGGGTGATAGGCCGGAGTGGGGTCCCAGAGGTGTTCTCTGAAATGCTCCGCAAGTAGGCGGCCTGTCTCCCCAATATAGAGGAGGCCACATCGGGTGCAGAGGATGCAATAGATGATGTGTGTGGAGGTGCAGGTGAATCTGTGGCAGATATGGAAGTTTCCTTTGGGGCCTTGGAGGGAGGTGGGGTGTGTGTGGGGTGTGGGCGCAAGTCTTGCACCTCCTGCGATTGCAAGGGAAGGTGCCGGGAGTGGAGGTTGGGTTGGTGGGGGGGGTGTGGATCTGATGAGGGAGTCACGGAGGGAGTGGTCTTTACGGAATGCTGATAGGGGAGGGAGGGAAATATATCCTTGGTGGTGGGGTCCGTTTGAGATGGCGGAAATGACGGCGGATGATGCGCTGTACATGGAGATTGGTGGGGTGGTAGGTGAGGACCAGTGGGGTTCTGTCCTGATGGCGGTTGGAGGGGCGGGGCTCAAGGGCGGAGGAGCGGGAAGTGGAAGAGATGCAGTGGAGGGCATCGTCGACCACGTCGGGGGGGGGAAATTGCGGTCCTTGAAGGAGGAGGCCATCTGGGTTGTACGTTTTTGGAACTGGTCCTCCTGGGAGCAGATGCGGCGGAGACGAAGGAATTGGGAGAATGGGATGGCGTTTTTACAGGGGGCAGGGTGGGAGGAGGTGTGGTCCAGGTAGCTGTGGGAGTCGGTCGGTTTGTAGTAGATGTCTGTGTTGATTCGGTTGCCTGAGATAGAAATAGAAAGGTCGAGGAAGGGGAGGGAGGAATCTGAGACTATCCAGGTGAATTTGAGGTCGGGGTAGAAGGTGTTGGTGAAGTGGATGAACTGTTCAACCTCCTCGTGGGAGCACGAGGCGGCACCGATACAGTCATCGATGTAGCGGAGGAAAAGGTGGGGGGTGGGGCCAGTGTAGTTGCGGAAGATGGACTGTTCCACATATCCTACGAAGAGGCAACAGAGCTGGGGCCCATGCGGGTGCCCATGGCTACTCCTTTTGTTGGAGGAAGTGGGAGGATTGGAAAGAGAAGTTGTTCAGGGTGAGGACCAGTTCAGTCAGTTGAAGGAGGGTGTCAGTGGAAGGGTACTGGTTAGTACGGCGGGAAAGGAAGAAGCGGAGGGCTTTGAGTCCTTCGTGATGGGGGATGGAGGTGTACAGGGACTGGATGTCCATGGTGAAGATAAGGCGTTGGGGACCGGGGAAGCGAAAATCATGGAGGAAGTGGAGGGCATGGGTGGTGTCCCGAACGTAGGTGGGGAGTTCTTGGACTAAGGGGGACAGGACCGTGTCGAAGTATGCGGAGATGAGTTCGGTGGGGCAGGAGCAGGCGGAGACAATGGGTTGGCCGGGGCAGTCAGGTTTGTGGGTTTTGGGCAGGAAATAGAAGCGGGCGGTGCGGGGTTGTGGGACTATGAGGTTGGAGGCGGTGGATGGGAGATCCCAAGGTGATGAGGTTATGGACGGTCTGGGAGATGATGGTTTGGTGGTGGGGGATGGGGTCATGGTCAAGGGGGCAGGAGGAGGAGGTATCTGCGAGCTGGCGTTTGGCCTCAGCAGTGTAAAGGTCGGTGCGCCAAACTACTACCGCACCTCCCTTGTCTGCTGGTTTGATAGTGAGGTTGGGGTTGCAATGGAGGGAGTGGAGGCCTGCGTGTTCAGAGAGTGAGAGGTTGGAGTGGATGAGAGGGGTGGGGGAGTTCAGGTGGCGGTTAATATCGCGGCGGCAGTTGGCTATGAAGAGGTCGAGGGCAGGTAGGAGGCCAGCACGGGGTGTCCAGGTGGATGGGGTGTGTTGGAGGCAGGAGAAGGGGTCGTCAGAGGGTGGACGAGAGTCTTGGTTGAAGAAGTAGGCACGGAGGCGAAGGCGGCGGAAGAATTGTTCGATGTCACGCCGTGTGTTGAACTCATTAATCCGAGAGCGTAGGGGAATGAAGGCGAGGACTCTGCTGAGGACTGATCTTTCATCCTCAGAGAGGGGTAGGTCTGGAGGGATGGTGAAAACACGGCAGGGCTGGGAGCTAGGACCTGGTGTGGGGCTGGAGCGGGGTGTGGGGGCGGGGTTAGGCCTGGGGGCGGGGTTGGGTGTGGTGATGGAGATCGGCGAAGGGGCGGGGTTAGACGTGGTGACGGATATAGGCGTGAGGGTGGGGTTAGACATGCAGTCGGAGATCGGCGAAGGGGCGGGGATAGGCGTGGTGACGGAGATAGTCATGGGGACGGGGTTAGGCGTGGTGACGGAACTCGGCGGGGTTAGGCGTGGTGACGGAGATCGGCGTGGGGGCGGATACACATGTGGCATTGTGGTCGTGTAGGTTAGTAACGTCACTGGGGGCGCAAGTGGCTGCGGCGACCACAGAGACAGAGTTATTCCCCATAGCCGCGGAGATTGCGAATCTGTCGGCAATTGTCTTCATGGTGATCGTGGAGGCGGTTGTCTGAGCGGCGATCGCGGAGGCGGTTGTCTGAGCGGCGATCGCGGAGGCTGCGAGGTCGGTGGGGACGGAAGTGACGTCATCGTCCGCGGCAGCGGCTATTGCTGCGGACGATGTAGCGGGCGCATGTGTAATGGCGCCAGACTGATTTCGGAGGCCGATGGAAGATTCTGGAACAGTTGAGGAATCCAGAGTGTGGGGGTAAGTACATGAAAGTTTTTGGTACTTACTGTCTTTAATTCCGTATACAAATTCCTGTACTTGCATAAAGAATGCAGCGTGCCAATATACCAAGCAATGAGGAATTCAAATTACTTGTTGGCTTTTGAAATGGTAATAAGCACAAAATAAGGGAGGCTGCAATGACATCCCAATTAGAGTAAAGTAATATATGTCGCTTTGGTCTCCACATTAAAGGAAGGACATACTTGCATTAGAGATGGAGTAAAGTTTCTGGAACGAGTGGGTTTTTTTTAAAATAGTGAGAGCCGCTTCAACTGGATCTACTTTCTTTGAAGAACAGAAGAACGAAAGGGTATCAGTTGAAATATTTAAGATTATGAAGGAGATGGACAGGGTAAACAGACATTTCTTTGATCTTGATTTCCAGCCAAATGGGACATTTCAGGATGAGGGATTAATCATTTAAGACCGAGATGAGGTATGATTTCTTACTCAAAGGGATGTGAATCTGTGAAACCTTCTGTCCCTGAAGGATGTGGATATGCCAGCATTGAAAATATTTAAAGCAGAGATAGACCTTTGATTTCTCAAGGAACTAAGGGATTAACGGATTGTGGTAATGGGTGGGAAAGTAGAGTTGAAGTCAAAGATAAACCATAATCTTACTCAATGTCAGAGTGGACTCAGAGCTCCATGGTTTTCTCTTACACCTATTTAGGTAACAAAATCCTGGGAGACAACGATCACTGAGAAAGTGTCAACTGTCAACTGTTCCCAAACTCTCAAAAATCTCTCTGAACTGCTGACAGTTTAAATATGGTACAGATTTTAAAAATTATATTCGAACCAATAGGCAATTTATTTTGATAGGATGTCAGCATTGCGGGCAAGGCCAGAATATATTGTTCATCCAGAACTCGTCTGGAGAAAGTGGTGAGCTATCTTCTTGAACCAACGCAGCCATATGGTACAAGGGGACACACTGTGCTATTAGGCAGGGCTTTCTAGGATTAGCAGCCAGAAATAGCAATATAACTTCAAAGTGGAATGGGGAAAGATTTGGCTGCACTTTCACATTGGTTGTATTCCATGCATTTGCTGCCCATATCCTTATAATCGAGGACAAGAATTTGGAAAGAGTTGTCCAAAAAACTTTGCCAAGTTGCTACAATTGATCTGGTATAACTTACTTTTATCTAGTGCTAATAGCTACCACTGTGTATTGGCAGGTGGAATACTGAAGATGGTGAACGTTGTATCAAGTATGTGAACTGTTTTATTCTTCAAATATCTTAATTTAGGCTGTACAATTTTTAACCTCTTTCTCCTAGTCACAGGTTTTAGCACTCAATTGTACAGGTCAGCACCTTCAGAAGCAATAAGTGACAATAATCTCGAAAAGAATGAACCCGAATGGAGGAAATATGAATGGTGAAGCTTCTCCGATCAATGCCTAGAATGGAACAGAAGCAGGAACTGTTCATGAGGTTGAAACATCAAATTTTGTTTTTCTCTCCGATAGATGCTGCCTAATTAAGGTTTAATAATTAAGGTTTCAATTAATTTCTGATTTGATTGAACATTTCCAGACTTCACAGTATTCTGCTCCAATTTAAGATGACATCTGGAATGCACTACCTAAAAAAGGTGGTGGAATCAGATTCAAGTTTTTTTTAAAACAATAAAAGTCAACCTGTTTGGACATTTTCTCTCTCACAGTAGTAGAACTTAAGTCCCACCTTCTAGCCCAGAAGTAGAGTCATAAAACCATTAACCAGACAGAATGAGACTGACAACTTAAGAGACTTCAGTAACGAGACTGCTCTTTGAAATTAACGAGGTAAAAACAATGACTGCAGATGCTGGAAACCAGATTCTGGATCAGTGGTGCTGGAAGAGCACAGCAATTCAGGCAGCATCCGAGGACAGGCAAAATTGACGTTTCGGGCAAAAGCCCTTCATCAGGAATAAAGGCAGAGAGCCTGAAGCGTGGAGAGATAAGCTAGAGGAGGGTGGGGGTGGGGATAGAGTAGCAGAGAGTACAATAGGTCAGTGGGGGAGGAGATGAAGGTGATAGGTCAGGGAGGAGAAGGTGGAGTGGATAGGTGGAAAAGGAGCTGGGCAGGTCAGACAAGTCTGGACAAGTCAGGGGATCGTGTTGCTGGAGGTTAGAAACTAGGATGAGGTGGGGGAAGGGGAAATGAGGAAGCTGTTGAAGTCCACATTGATGCCCTGGGGTTGAAGTGTTCCGAGGCGGAAGATGAGGCGTTCTTCTTCCATGCGTCTGGTGGTGAGGGAGCGGCGGTGGAGGAGGCCCAGCACCTCCATATCCTCGGCAGAGTGGGAGGGGGAGTTGAAATGTTGGGCCACTGGGCGACTTGGTTGATTGGTGCGGGTGTCTCGGAGATGTTCCCTAAAGCGCTCTGCTAGGAGGCGCCCAGTCTCCCCAATGTAGAGGAGACCGCATCGGGAGCAACGGATACAATAAATGATATTAGTGGATGTGCAGGTAAAACTTTGATGGATGTGGAAGGCTCCTTTAGGGCCTTGGATAGAGGTGAGGGAGGAGGTGTGTGCACAGGTTTTACAGTTCCTGCGGTGGCAGGGGAAAGTGCCAGGATGGGAGGGTGGGTCGTAGGGGGGCGTGGACCTGACCAGGTAGTCACGGAGGGAACGGTCTTTGCGGAAGGCGGAGAGGAGTGGGGAGGGAAATATATCTCTGGTGGTGGGGTCTGTTTGGAGGTGGCGGAAATGTCGGCGGATGATTTGGTTTATGCGAAGGTTGGTAGGGTGGAAGGTGAGCACCAGGGGCGTTCTGTCCTTGTTGCGGTTGGAGGGGTTGGGTCTGAGGGTGGAGGTGCGGGATGTGGACGAGATGCGTTGGAGGGCATCTTTAACCAGGTGGGAAGGAAAATTGCGGTCTCTAAAGAAGGAGGCCATCTGGTGTGTTCTATGGTGGAACTGCTCCTCCTGGGAGCAGATACGGCGGAGGCGGAGGAATTGGGAATTCGGGATGGCATTTTTGCAAGAGGTAGGGTGGGAAGAGGTGTAATCCAGGTAGCTGTTGGAGTCGGTGGGTTTGTAGAAAATGTCAGTGTCAAGTCGGTCGTCACTGATGGAGATGGAGAGGTCCAGGAAGGGGAGGGAGGTGTCAGAGATGGTCCAGGTAAATTTAAGGTCAGGGTGGAATGTGTTGGTGAAGTTGATGAATTGCTCAACCTCCTCGCGGGAGCACGAGGTGGCGCCAATGCAGTCATCAATGTAGCGGAGGAAGAGGTGGGGAGTGGTGCCGGTGTAATTACGGAAGATCAACTGCTCTACGTAGCCAAAGAGACAGGCATAGCTGGGGCCCATACGTGTGCCCATGGCTACCCCTTTGGTCTGGGGAAAGTGGGAGGATTCAAAGGAGAAATTGTTAAGGGTGAGGACCAGTTCGGCCAAATGAATGAGAGTGTCGGTGGAGGGGTACTGTTGGGAACGTCTGGAGAGGAAAAAAACGGAGGGCTTGGAGGCCCTGGTCATGGCGGATGGAGGTGTAGAGGGATTGGATATCCATGGTGAAGATGAGGCGTTGGGGGCCGGGGAAACGGAAGGCCCCCAACGCCTCATCTTCACCATGGATATCCAATCCCTCTACACTTCCATCCGCCATGACCAGGGCCTCCAAGCCCTCCGTTTTTTCCTCTCCAGACGTTCCCAACAGTACCCCTCCACCGACACTCTCATTCGTTTGGCCGAACTGGTCCTCAGCCTTAACAATTTCTCCTTTGAATCCTCCCACTTCCCCCAAACCAAAGGGGTAGCCATGGGCACACGTATGGGCCCCAGCTATGCCTGTCTCTTTGTTGGCTACGTAGAGCAGTTGATCTTCCGTAATTACACCGGCACCACTCCCCACCTCTTCCTCCGCTACATTGATGACTGCATTGGCGCCACCTCGTGCTCCCGCGAGGAGGTTGAGCAATTCATCAACTTCACCAACACCTTCCACCCTGACCTTAAATTTACCTGGACCATCTCTGACACCTCCCTCCCCTTCCTGGGGTTCTCCATCTCCATCAGTGACAACCGACTTGACACTGACATTTTCTACAAACCCACCGACTCCCACAGCTATCTGGATTACACCTCTTCCCACCCTACCTCTTGCAAAAATGCCATCTCGAATTCCCAATTCCTCCGCCTCCGCCGTATCTGCTCCCAGGAGGAGCAGTTCCACCATAGAACACACCAGATGGCCTCCTTTAGAGACTGCAATTTCCCTTCCCACCTGGTTAAAGATGCCCTCCAACGCATCTCGTCCACATCCCGCACCTCCGCCCTCAGACCCAACCCCTCCAACTGCAACAAGGACAGAACGCCCCTGGTGCTCACCTTCCACCCTACCAACCTTCGCATAAACCAAATCATCCGCCGACATTTCCGCCACCTCCAAACAGACCCCACCACCGGGGATATATTTCCCTCCCCACCCCTCTCCGCCTTCCGCAAAGACCGTTCCCTCCGTGACTACCTGGTCAGGTCCACGCCCCCCTACGACCCACCCTCCCATCCTGGCACTTTCCCCTGCCACCACAGGAACTGTAAAACCTGTGCCCACACCTCCTCCCTCACCTCTATCCAAGGCCCGAAAGGAGCCTTCCACATCCAAAGTTTTACCTGCACATCCACTAATATCATTTATTGTATCCGTTGCTCCCGATGCGGTCTCCTCTACATTGGGGAGACTGGGCGCCTCCTAGCAGAGCGCTTTAGGGAACATCTCCGAGACACCCGCACCAATCAACCAAGTCGCCCGTGGCTCAACATTTCAACTCCCCCTCCCACTCTGCCGAGGATATGGAGGTGCTGGGCCTCCTCCACCGCCGCTCCCTCACCACCAGACGCATGGAAGAAGAACGCCTCATCTTCCGCCTCGGAACACTTCAACCCCAGGGCATCAATGTGGACTTCAACAGCTTCCTCATTTCCCCTTCCCCCACCTCATCCTAGTTTCTAACCTCCAGCAACACGATCCCCTGGCTTGTCCGGACTTGTCCGACCTGCTCAGCTCCTTTTCCACCTATCCACTCCACCTTCTCCTCCCTGACCTATCACCTTCATCTCCTCCCCCACTGACCTATTGTATTCTATGCTACTCTATCCTCACCCCCACCCTCCTCTAGCTTATCTCGCCACGCTTCAGGCTCTCTGCCTTTATTCCTGATGAATGGCTTTTTGCCCAAAACGTCGATTTTGCCTGTCCTCAGATGCTGCCTGAATTGCTGTGCTCTTCCAGCACCACTGATCCCGATGCTCTTTGAAATTGCCATGCAGTATCATTCTACAATCACATTTTCACTCATCATTTACAGTACTTAATTTCTCATTGAATTACAATTAAACTAGTAGAATTAGGAATACTAGCTTAAAAGATAGTGAATTCTATGTAATCTTTATGTCTTGTGTCCGTGCTCTGCTCTATTGTCTGCCTGAAACTTTAAGGAAGCTGCAGGTATGTGCATTAAACCTGAAAAGGTCATTTGCCTGCCTCATTCCTTAGTTCAGACCACAAGGTGCTCTGGGATATTGCAGTGCAGCACAATACATGACAAAGTTGTTTGAATGCAGTGGTTGAAGACAGCACATTAGGTAGAAAAAGAATTAGAAGAGCATATTCCCAATATTTTAATGCTGTTTCCTGCATAAGGTCAGGCCATTGTCAAGTATGAACAAATTGGGAAAAGTGGACAGTTTTAGATATATTTACTGCATCAGTTTTCATTTTTTGATAGAATGTATTTTCAGGCAAACTGGGTTGCACAGGGTCACTTTGGTTAGCCTCAAGTTTGCACGCAGACCTCACCGCAATTTTATTGCCTCTTTAAATATGTTAACCATAATTTCCCACAAGAGTTTGGCTGAAGTCTGTCTAATGCAGTGTACAGTTGTAAAAAGGTTTCCCTACTTTCATATTCCAACAACTTGCAATAACAGCAAACTTCCCATTTGCCTTTCTAACCTTTTATGAGTACAATGACACCCAGATCTCTCAGTATCACAGCATTCTGCAGTCTCCATTTAAATTATGCTTATCTATTATTCCTGACAAAGGGAACAACTTGTAATTTCTCACACAAAATGGCAAAAAAATTGCATACTCAATTAAGATATCTACACCCCTTTTTATATCCTGGCTTTTTCAAAGCTTATTTTATTTTTATGATTTTGACAACAATGCAATCAGTCCTTCACCCAGATCGCAAATATTGTAGTTGAGGTCTAATCCTTACGGCACTTCACAAGCTACTTTCTGCCCCAGCATTTATACATGCTGAAAACATTACAACAAGCAACTTTAATGTATATAGAAAAAGAAGAGTATCTGAAGTGAGTGTTGATCCTTGGAAGGTGAAACTGGGGAATTAATGGTGGGGAAACAAGGCAATACTGGAGATGGAGCATGTTTTAAAAAAAAACTACCCTCACTGCAAAAGGCACAAAAAATTGCAAGAACAGTAGACACAATTTACTTCATTATTAGCTTAGAGATGATTCAGTAGGTTAATCCCCAGTATGAAAGAATTGTCTTATGAGCAAAGTTTAAAACAAATACTCATTGGAATTTAGAATGAGAGGTGATCTCATTGAAATACATAGTATTTAAATGGCTTCGCAGGATAAATGCTGAAAATGTTTCCCCTTAAAGGAGAGTCCAGTGCCAGAGAACATCCTCTCAGAATTAAGAGGCACCAATTTAAGACTGAGATCACGGGTAATATTTCTGAGGCTTATGAGTCTTTGGAACTCACTGCCAGAGAGCTGTGCGTGCACAGTCCTTATGTATACTTGAGGCCAAGATGGATAGATTGCTGATCAGTAAGGGAATCAGGTGTTTCAGGGAAAGGACAGGAAAGTACCTGCTTCCAGGTAATTCAAGGGCTGTCATGTCTTATAAAATCGTTCTGCTTTATGGTGCAACATGTTTGAGAGGAAAGCCAAAGGGCTGTGTTCCACAATTAGCATACCCCACCCCAACAGGCCCAGAGAGTTCTCAGACACCCAGCTCATCTGAATGCTCTTCCTCGCAAAGCGAGAACATTAAATAGCTTTTTCCCACGTGCATCTAAAGGAGATAAATTTGGCAAGCCCCCGAGAAGAGAGACAGTGTCTACCTTAACGTTGGTCTCCAGGACCCTCTATTACTTCCAACTCTTGCTCCCAGATCTCACATAGTCGCTCAATATCGTTCAAGGCACCGCACCCCAGTAAGTGGTAGACAGTACTAACCAAGTATGTGCTTGTGGCATGAAGCATTCTCTTCTGTCAGACCCAAAGGGGTTGGTAAAAAAGCATAGTCTTTTTGTTTGGATAAAGCCCCTAAACTGAAAGGAAGGAAAGAGGTCTCTGCTGGGCGAACCATACTTGCAGCTCATTTGGTCGAAGGACCAAGTCTCCCAAACAGGAACCCCAAGCTGCCCAAAGTTTGAATCTCTGGTCCATCATCCCTGGCTGAAATCTGGGCGCACCAACTATAGGGTAAGAAAGAAGGTTTTAGATTATCTGTCCTTGCTCTGTCACATTGCTCTCCACGCTTTGACTGAAATAATAACGATTGGATTCAGACAGTAATCCATAACTGCCCTCATCTTACCCATAAACAATAAGGGGGCACTTTGCCTGGGAGGCCTCAATATTCAACTATATGGATCTCGGGTCCTCAAAAGCCCAGTCACCCACAAAGGACAGAAGGGAACTTCATTGATATCTTAATATCTGGAAAGGCTACTCCCCAAACCCTTTGGGTAGCTGCAATTTGGCAAGCTTAATGAGGAGCTGCCTGTTATGCCAAATAAAAGAACTAAGCCAACCAATGAGTCTCCACAATGTTTGCTTGGGAAACACAGGGGGCATTCACATGGGATACACCAAACAAGGAAGGACATTAATTTTGATAAGGGCTATTCGACCTAACCAGGATATTGGAATGTTCTCCTATCTTTGAAGATCTTCTCTAATCTTGTCAAGTGAGCAAACTTAGCCTTAAATAAATGATCAAAGGTGGGACTAACAAAAATACCGAAGTAAAGAAAGCCCCCTGCAACCATTTAAAGGGGAATCGTAATTCACCTTCAATATCAGGTATTCCCTTAAGACCCTTAAGCAGGGTATTAATCCTATACCCTGAAAAAGAGCCAAATAAAATAACACATTGTATTAAAAGGGGTGCAGAAACTGCCAGGTTCGATGATAACAGAAGAAATCATTTGCATATAATGCGATCTTATGTGCCCTTGATCTCACTTCCAATACAGCTATGTTGGGGTCCAGTCATTTTTAAAAGATTCATAGACCCCTCAAGTTCAATGAATTTTGATTTCTCAGATCACATCTTCTCTCCCACCTATTGGAAACATTGGATAAATGACAGTGAAAGCTAGCTGGATGGTACAAAAATGCATCGCCTATTTGCTCATTATGTGAACAGATATGGAACATTCTCAAGAACGATGTCCTTGGTAAGCTGCACAGCTGCTCATAAGATTTGCATATGATGGGCTTGTAAGTGCAATGACCTCTAGTTTGGTAACGTGCTGTTGAGCATGGAACTTGGAGGCCCATGCAACTGTAGGGAGCAGAGGGAACACCCTCAGCTTCTTGCAGCTTTCTGTTCCCTGGATATTTTTCTAATAAACCACTCAGGAATTTTTCCATAGCCATTAACAACACCTTTTCACTTTCACTGAACCTGCATGCATTGCTTAACCTTCTGAACAGTTCTAACTTTGAGGGGGATCAGCGTCCTGTTGCTAGGGTGTGATAGTTATTCCTTCTACCCTTGTTTCTAATGCATCGTCAACTGCTTGCCTCAAGCTCTATGCCAACGTTGAACTTATTAAAAATGCATGTATCACTATACTTCAGACTGCTCATCACCAAACTCCAAACAAATCTAAAACTCAACTGAACCTACCTTTTGCAGCATGCAGAATATAGAAATACAAATCAATAGCATATCAACATATGGTTCCTCCATTTTAGAACCCAGGATCTAAATAACATCATGCATCTTCAACATTATAACCACCATGCAATAAGCTCTGCCTAAAAGATATGATATCAGCCAGGAGTCTAATTGACTCAACCATCGTGAACACATTTGAAATTAGACTTAAGTATACTACTTTATGCAGTATCAAATTGAACAAGCAGACTTCACATGCTGAAGCAATACAGCTGTCAACTCATTTTACTGAAAGAAATAGCCAGAGCTGACTTAAAACAAAGTTCACATCTTGAATGCTCAAAGAGAAGGGTTAGAAACAAAGGGATCAATCAAGACGACTTCTCAGATAAGGTACATCTGCTGAGAATTTTTATAACCCAGTTCTTACTCAGCTACGGCAGATAAAATAGAATTTGAGTTTGAATTGAAGGCTGAAAAATCCATGGAACACGTGCAGCTAAAATGACCAACATGATTCAAGCTAAAGAATAAGTGCTCCAGAGTCCCTAGAAACTATGTCTCTAACTTACTTTCCCGCATTTCATTTTATTCAATCCTAAAACCACAATCTAAAATTGCAATTATTGATATGATCACAGCTTAATTTTCAGAATGAATCAAATTACAAACAATTATTAAGGATCGATAAACAATTATTATAGGTAGAATAAATAATCATGTGGAAAAGATGGGAGTTTAATGGGTGATTGGAAAGTCAGCTCAAAATTCTAAAGAGGAAGCCATGTTTAACTAACTAGGAGGTTTTTTGAAGTTGTTAGAAAGGCTCGATGAGGGTAACACTGTTAAAGAAAGCAATACATGATTTCTGTTTGATACAGTGCCTAACAGACTCTAGGAATGTTACAGGTCACGGTATGAAAGGGACAGTAACAACATGGATACAAAATTGGCTCGATAACAGGAAACAGCGGTGGTCAATGGATATTTTACAGTCAAGTGAAGGTTCTCCCCAGGGTTGAGATTTGGGATCCTTGCTTCTCCTGATATATATGAATGATTTGGAGCTTGGTGTGCAACGGACAATTTCACAGTTGCAGATGACATGGAGCTTGTAAGAATTGTAAACTGTGGAAAAGGATAGTGCGGAATTCGAAACACACAATGACCAAGTGGAGGAGTATGTGGGTAGATGACAAAGAATTGTGAGATAATGTACTTTGGTTGGAAGAATATCAAACTAAAACAAAACAGGGGATATAATTGTAAAGGGGGTGCAGGAACGGAGGGACGTGGGTGTATCTGTGCACAAATCATTGAAGGTGGTAGGAAGGGGGAGACAGCAGTTAAAGCACAGTGCTCTCGACCTTATTACAAGAAGCAAAGCACAAGAACTGGGGGTGATGTGGAACTTGTACACGACATTTGCTAGATGTCATCTCGAGTTTCTTTATACACTTGTGGGCCCATTATAGGAAAGATGTGAAGGCATTGGAGACTACGCAGAACAATTTACAAGAATGGGTCAAGGTATGAGAAACTTCAGTTTTGCAAATAAACTGAATATGTTGGGACTGTTCTCCTCTCGTAAGGGAGAGAGGGGATTTGATCGAAGCTTTCAAAATCATGTATGGGCTGAATAGAGTAGATTGGAACCAGTTTCTTGCTCAAAAGGGGAAAAAATCCAAAAGTGATGTCCAAACGTGGATGACGTGAGAAAATACATTTTCAAACAGCAAGTAGTTAGGGCCTGGAATGTACTGATTGGAAAATGGAGGCAGGTTCAGTTGTGGCAAGCAAGTGGGCATCGGAAGAGGTGAACAGGTTGAGGGGTGGCAGATGGAGTTTAATTTGGATAAACGTGAGATATTACATTTTGGTGAAACAAACAAGGGCAGGACTTCCACAATTAATAGTAGGGCTCTGGGTAATGTTATAGGACAGAGAACCAAGGGTTAAGATACATAATCCTTTGAAACTTGTTTCACAGATAGGCAGGCTGCATTCAGCACACTTGCCTGCATTGTTCAGACCTTTGAGTATGGGGTTGGGATGCCGTGCTGAGGTTGTATAGGATGGTTGTGAAGTCTGTTCAGGTTGCCATTATAGGAAGATCATTAAATTTGAGAGGACTCAAAAGATTTACCAGGATGTTGCCAGGAATAGAAGGCTTATGCATAAAGACTGATTGGGGCAACTTTCCACTGGAGCATATCAAGTTAAGGGGTGATCTTATAGAGGTTTAGAAAATCATGAGGGGCATAGGCAATATGAATAGCAAAGCTCTTGTCCCCAAGGTGGGGAAGTTCAAAACCGGGAGCATATTTTTAAATGTGAGAGGAGAATGATTTAAAAAGGATGAGGTGCATTTTTAAAAAAATAAAAACAGTGGTTCATAATCGGAATGAACTGCTAGAGGAAGTGGTGGATGCAGGTATAGTTACATTTAAAAGACATTTGGATAAGTACATGATTAGGAAGTGTTTGGAGGGATATGGGCCAAGTGCAGGCAAGTGGGATTAGTTTGGCTTGAGAATATGGTTGGCATGGACTAACTAGACCAAAGAGCCTGTTTCCATGTTGTAAGACTATGAAGTGGTGTTCATGGATATGGGAGAAAAGACATGAATTTGGCACTAGGTAATAGAGCCAGCTGACCAAATGGTTTCCTTATGCACCCTAACAATTCTGAGCTCTTGTGAAATGCACTCAAACTGTTATTTTCTCTTGGACTATTTTAACTATCCCAACAGTAACTCAGTCTCATAAAAAAACCCTTATCTCTGATCGGTAGCATAACCAATTGAGCTAAAATTTCGAAACAGATACAATTATCATAGTTAAGCATTGAAACCAGAGGTTTACAGCTCTTGATGCTTTTCCTCATTCTAAACATTGTTCTTGCAACAAGCAGCTGTTAGGAATCTAACCCATATCTTGCTCAATTCTAACTAGGTTCATAAAAAATACAAAACATTCATATACCTGAGTATATAGGCTTCCTGCCTGTCTGTCTTTGTCACACTTATGATCAAACAATGCACATTTTCCAATAGCTTGTCCCACTCAAACCTACAAAAAAAAAGGAAAAACTGTCATTAGTCTTGCAAAGACTCCAAAAGTGACAACTTATCTCAAAATTTAATCTTTGCACAACAATCATCTTTTTAAAAAATATAGCAACATATTGAAGTAGATTGACAAAGCACCTTTCATTCTTAAGATAACAGCAAAAGCTCTGGGACCAGACAACATTCAAACATTAGTACTGAAAACCTGTGCTCCAAAACTAGCTGCGTTCCTCATCAAGCTGTTCCAGTAGAGCCACATCTGTGGCATTTACTTGGCAAAGTAGAAAATTGCCCAAATATGTTCTGTACATAGAAAACAGTACAAATACAACCCAATCAATTATTGTTTCATCAGTTTATTTTCAATCAGTCAAGTGCCGTATGAAGTCAGTGCAATCAAACAGTAGTTGATTTGCAATAATCTGTTCGCAACTCCTGATCTCATCACAGCCTTGGACTGAACAAGGACAAGAGCTGAGCTCCAGAGGTGAGGTGACAGTGACAGCACTTGACATCAGGGCAGCATTTGACAGAGTGTGATGTAAGGAGGTCGAGCAAAACTGGAGTCATAAGGCAATCAACAAAAAATCTAGATCGAAGGAAGAAGATACTTGCAATGAAGGTAGGACTGCAAAGGGATCAATCAAACGAGGCCGAGTTAAACAAGTTGCTCTCCATTGACAGGAGGAGGAAACTGGGTCCATTATCTCTGGAATTTAGAGTAAGAGGTGAAGTCATTGAGACAGACAAAAACCTGAAGGAGTCTGACAAAGTAGGCAGATGTTTCCTCTGGCTGAGGAATCTAGAATACAGGAGTACAGCATAAGGATAAGGGACTAATCGTTTCAGACTAAGAAGGAAAAATACATTTACTCAAAAGGGATAAATGTTTTTCTAATTCTCTACCTGAGAGATTGTGAATGCCCCAGAGTGTGTCTTCAAGGTTGACCTACTGATTTTTGATCTCCGAGTTGAAGATGGGAGGGTGGAAAAGTGGAGTAGAAGCACATGACTTCACTGAATGGGTCAGGTGTTTTTTTGGGCACAGGGTTCAGGGAATAGACCTAGGATATATAACCTGCCAAAGGTCAGTGAGACATTTAGAAACAATAAAAAGGACTAAAATAATTAGTGCTTCTGGCTAACTAATGAAAGCTAGCACCAATTTTTATTCAATTCGTTAATGGATATAATTGGTGAGGATAGTATGGCTGATGCATATTTGGACAGTCAAAAAGCATTTCCCGAAGTGTGCAATATATTACATAGATGGTCACAACTATATTTGGTGGCAAAATAGGTTTAAAAAGAACAAAACTTCAGGGAGGTCCCAGAGAAATTCAGATTGCCATCAGAAAAAAAAAAGAATTCAGTTGTGTGGACAGGCCAGACAATTTGGGGAGATCTAGAAAACCTCATCATTCCACACTTTGATGCCAAGTCCCCAGTTTTTTTTTAAAAAAACTCTCAACCTTGCTCACACGCTCATGCATGTCCTCGGTCTGCTGCAGTGTTCAATGAAACTCAATGCAAGTAGAACATTATCTAATCTTATTGAGCACTTTACTGTATTCTGGACTCAATATTGATTTTAATCAGTTTTTTTGCCATGTGATGGCCTGAAACTTGTTTTTCATGAGCTGCTTATTCTAATATTCATATTCACTCTGGATAAATGTTTTGTTTATTACAACCAATACCATTCTCTTTGCCTTTTATTCCATGACATTTCCGACATTCAATCTTATTCGCTTTCTATCACATCCCAGGACTTGCCCTTTTTTGATCGCCTGGATCAACAGATCCTAAATTGATCAGAACGAGCTAGGTCCCAATTGTTTGCACAAGCCTCATGTCACGATTTGAGTGCTTAGAACTAAGGCTGACTTCAGGACTGAAGGAACATTTCACCATCAGAGATGGAGAGAGGTGAGAGAGGGCTACGGTGAAGCTCAGATAAGTTTCTTTTCCTCTTTTTAAAAAGAGCAGTGGGGATAGAAGCTAGAGCAGTTGCATGCTCGTCTTGTAGGATATAAAAGGTCAGGGTCACTACCAGCGTCCTTGCTGACTTTACCTGCAAGTGCTGCCAGCTTTAGCTCCGCACAGACTGCATTAGGGAGCTGAATGAACTCTGGACCATTTGGAAGGCTGAGGGGTTGATAGAGGAGACACTGGAAGGTAATCATACCTCGGTTACAAGATGAAAGTAGCTGGGTGACCATCAGGAGAGGGAAAGGGAGTAGGGAGTAGGCAGTCGTGTAGGGGTCCCCTGTGCCTGCACCCCTCAATAACAAAAACTGTTTTGGATACTTTTGGGGGAAGGCGGGAGAATAACCTCCCAGGGGAAAGCCAGAGCAGCCAGGGCTCTGGCATTGAGTCTAGCCCTGTGGTTCAGGGGAACAGACAGGAGACTCTGTGGACAAGAATGAGACTCCCCGCTGGTATGATGCCTCCTGGCTGCCAGCATTAGGGATGTCTTGGATCGAGTCTACTGCATTCTTAAAGGGGAGGGTAGGCAGCCAGAAGTTGTGGTACACGTTGGTATCAATGACAAAGCTAAGAAAAGGGATGTGGTCATAAAAGGTAAATTTTGAGAGTTAGGAAGGAAGCTAAAAAGAAGGTCCTCAAGGGTCTCTGGGTTGCTGCCTGCGCCACATGCTAGTGAGGGCAGAATAAGAAGATATGGCAGACAAACCAGTGGCTGAAGAGTTGGTGCAGGGTTCCAGATTTGTGGATCACTGGGTTCTCTTCTGGGAAAGGTAGGACCACAAAATGGACAAGTTACAACTGAACTCCAGGGGGACCAATATCCTTGCGGACAGACTTGCTATAGCTGTTGGGGAAGCTTTAAACTGGGTGGGAACCAGAGTGTCAGGTCAGAAGATGCCAGTAGTTGGCATAAAGGTAGATGCAAGAAGCAGAGTGGGAGATGAAGGGTAGCCTAAATGGCAAGTGGATGGGAGTACAGACAGAAAGGCAGGAGGAAACAATGCAGAGACCAGAGCAAAAGTTAGAAAAAAGTAAAATTGGATGCCAGAATCATATGCGAAGACAGGGAGATTGCTAAATGCTAAAGGGACAATGAGCATAAGGGCACTTTATTCCAATGCCTGAAGTATTCAAAAGAAAGTCGATGAACTTATTGTGTAAATCAGTACAAATGGGTATGATTTAGCTGTCATTACAAAAATGTGGTTGCAGGGTGGTTATGACTGAATTAAATATCCAAGGATATCAGATAATTAGGAAGGATAAGAGGGTAAGGGACATGGGGTCACGCTTTTACATAACGATGAGATTATGGCTATCGAGAGACACAATATAGGATCTAAGGAGCAAAATGTTGAATCCATTTGGGTGGACATCAGGAATAATGAGGGGAAGAAGTCATTGGTAGGAGTGTCTATCGGCCACCCAACAATAGTGCTACAGTGGCACAGGCGATCAAGAAACTTCTGATGCACGTAAGAATGAAATGGCAGTAGTTATGGGGGGGGCTTTAACATGCATATTGATTGGCTGAATCAAGTCAGTAGAGGCAGTCTTGAACAGGGGCTCACAGAAATCATCTGTGATAAATTTCTTGAATAGCATGTCACTGAACCCACAAGGGAGCATGCAATCTTAGATCTGGTCCTGTGTATGAGACATGTAAAATTAACAATTACGTAGTTAGGGATCCTCTCAGAGTGATCACAGTATGATCGAATTTTGGATACAAATGGAGGATGAAAAAATATAATCAAAAACCAAGGTGTTATGCTTAAACAAGGGAGACTGTAATAGGATTTGGAAGGAGTTGGCTAAATTAGACTGGGAACACAAGTTATATGGTGGAACAGTAGAAGCCTTTCAAAGAGATTTTTCCCAGAGCTCAAGGCAAATATATTCTAGTGAAAACCAAGAATAGCAAGGGTAGGAAGAGCCAGCCTTGGATAAAGAAAGGAAAGATATATTATGAAAGCAAACTAGCACAGAATATAAAATCAGGGAGGAAAAGTTTTTATAAATACATGCATATAAAATGGAAAAGTGGGGCTAAAGTGGACTAAAGTCTCTTGCAGGATGCGAAAGAGAAATTAACATTGGGTAATGCTGAAACGATCAAGGCCTTGAATAACTATTTGTCTCAGTCTTCACAGTGGAAGATATGTCTTATCATGCCAAGGAATGAGGTTAAGGATACATTGGGAGGTGAGGACCTCAATTCAATTGTTATCACTAAAGGGTAGGGTTGAGCAAACCTGAGGGTCTAAAGGTAAATAAGTCCCCTGGTCCTGACTGAATACATCCCTGGATGCTGAACGAAATGACAGAAGTTTAGAAGATGTGTTAGTGATAATTTATCAAAATTCATTGGATTCTGGGCAGGTCCTGGTGGACCTGAAGACAGCAAATGTCACACCGCTGTTTAAAAAAGGGTGTTGGCATCTGTACTTGGGAAAATGCTGGAGACTATCAAGAAAGAAGAAATAGTGAAACATCTGGACGGAAAGGTTCCTATCAGGTGGATGCAGCTTGGATTCAAGAAGGGAAGGTTGTGTTTGACAAACACATTGAAGTTTTGAGGATTTAACAAGCACAGTGATCGGGGGGGAAAGGGGGGGGGGTGGGGGGTGTTTAAAGAGAACCAGTGGATGCTGTATACTTGGATTTCCAGAAGGCATTCAATAAAGTGCCACACCTTGGATTCATCCATTAGAATGCATGGAGTTGTGTGGAATGTACTAGCATGGATAGAGGACTGGTTAACCAACAGAAAGCAGCGAGTCAGGATAAATGGTTGTTTCTCAGGATGGAGATCAGTGGTGAGCTGTCAGGGGTGGGTGATGAGGATAGATATAAAGAATTTGGAAGAGGAGATGGTAACGTATCCAGGTTTGCTGATGACAATAAATTGAGTGGAAAGGCAAACTGTGCAGAGGATTGAGGGTCTGCTAAGATTTAGATTGGTTGAGTGGGCAACGGTCTGACAGATGGAGTACAATGTTGGGTTATCCACTTTGTAAGTTAAAAAGTGTTGGTCAATAGACAATAGGTGCAGGCGTAGGCCATTCTGCCCTTCAAGCCTGCACCACCATTCAATATGATCATGGCTGATCATCCTTAATCAGTATCCTGTTCCTGCCTTATCTCCATAACCCTTGATTCCACTATCCTTGAGAGCTCTATCCAACTCTTTCTTAAATGAATCCAGAGACTGGGCCTCCACTGCCCTCTGGGGCAGAGCATTCCACACAGCCACCACTCTCTGGGTGAAGAGGTTTCTCCTCATCTCTGTCCTAAATGGTCTACCCTGTATTTTTAAGCTGTGTCCTCTGTTTCGGCACTCACCCATCAGCGGAAACATGTTGCCTGCCGCCAGAGTGTCCAATCCTTTGATCATCTTATATGTCTCAACCAGATCCCCTCTCAGTCTTCTAAACTCAAGGGTACACAAGCCCAGACGCTCCAGTCTTTCAGTGTAAGGTAATCCCACCATTCCAGGAATTGACCTCGTGAACCGACGCTGCATTCCCTCAATAGCCAGAATGTCTCTCCTCAAATTTGGAGACCAGAACTGCACACAGTACTCCAGGTGTGGTCTCACCAGGGCCCTGTACAGCTGCAGAAGAACCTCTTTGCTTCTATACTCAATCCCTCTTGTTATGAAGGCCAGCATGCTATTAGCCTTCTTCACTACCTGCTGTACCTGCATGCTTACCTTCATTGAGTGGTGTACAATGTGAGAAACAAAAGCTCCCTCACTTTAATAATTTCAGTCCGAGACTAATTTCTGATCAGCCATTTATTTGTACACCTATAGATGGGTGCTTTGTCTAACTACCTGGTAAGGTAATGACAAAATGCACACTATATCCAAAAAACCTTCGCAATTTATCCCATATGTTTTCCTTATTCCATTGTCTGTTCCCTGCTTCGCTTACGTCACTCATTTTCTTAAGACGTATCCCACAACTTCTGTTTATCCTGTTTTGTCCGTGACAAACTCTTATCTCTGACTCCCATAAGGGTGTTTGACGTCAGTCTATTATAGATTATTGATTAGGCATATCTTTTCTTCTATCAGCATCTATTTCCATCCAGAGGCCACTTTGACCTCTTTGATTAGGGTTAGTTCCTGTGTCTTGAGGAGGGGAAACAGATGCTTTCCTGTTTGCCCATATATCCACCATTGTTCTGTATTCATGTCTCATGATTTCTTTTTGCTGAATATGTATTTTCTCATTCCTATTCTGTATCAGAATTTATACTTGCAGAAATAACATTAATTCATTTATATCCCACAATTTCCCCTTTTTCTTTTCATTACTATCTGTTAACTTCTGCATTTTTGTCTCCTTTTTTTTCTTAACATTGTTTACAAAATTCGCAAGCATCATTTCAGAGATTTCATCCATCTTAGTCTCACTCATCTCCTTATTATTTAGTTGATAAAGTTCCTCTGTCTGATTCCCCTCAGGGGCATTCGTTTCATCAAAGCTGTTTCACTCAGCCTCTGGGTGAGCCCTCGTATACAGGGCATGATACAACAGCCACTGGCCACCAATACCCCGACTACTACTATCAGGGAAGTAAGGATAGAAACCACCACCCCCCTTCCATTTTCCAAACCAGGATTCAAGCCACCCTGTGAGAGATGTGTCTACTCCTGAATTCTCAGCCAGTTCCTCTGCTAAGGTAGTCAATCCCCGTAAGGCCCGAGTAATCGAACCATCAGGCGCAGTGTTATTAGGAATAAAGGTACAACAGCTTCCTCCTAACATCACACATACACCCCCTTTCTCTGCTAAAATCATATCAAGGGCTATTCTATTTTCCAATGCCATCCTACTCGTCGCATCAAGCTGTTCTGATATTCCTTTAACCGCATCTCTTGTATAATTTATAAATCGCTGTTGATTATAAAAAATGTAATTTATCCAGTCTACATTTTTATTAATTGTTACCCACCAAAAGAGAGCTGACTCAAAGCCTGCTGCAATCTGGTTACGAGCTTTGAATTCAGGTACTCCCCTAGGGACTCCGACCGAATCGAGATAAATCCTGTCATCAAAAGAAGTATCTAACAGTAATCTCTTACCCCTTCCCTTTTTCCCTACTATCTTTTCCTTCTCAAATGCCAGGGTAAATGGAATTGCCAATTGTACAATTGCGCATATCCCTTTCCAATCCGGAGGTAGGGTGGGTCTCAATATTTTTCCTCCACAGTACCACCACAGATCCGCTCGGGGAACCTTTAATGCTGAGTAGTTCCCTCCCTTCTCCGTTTCGGTAACATTCTTAATCTCTGTACATAATTTCAGCTCCCCCAAATGTATCGACCGACTCGTACCTCGCCTGTGCACACATGACGTGTGATTTCCAACTGCGGCGGAAAATGTAGGGGGAACTTTTGCATCTTTCTCCTCCAAGGGAGGGAACATCAGAGATAGGGAGGTACAATTCCTATCATTCCATGCAGTCTCATCCTGGTACAGGGCTATCATACATTTCATGCCCTTCCTGTCTCGCTTCCACCCGAGCGGAAAGGGAACCACCTGGGCCACTGGCCTACCGGAGGCACATGCATAGCAATTGCTGTTGTTCAGACTTTTTACAGTATACTTTACCCATTCAACCCAGGCATTTGTATCCCCGTACCCAGTCTCTATCTCGATGGTCTGTTTCAAATCCTTTACCTCTATATTTTAAACTACTTTAGGATCATCGGGAGTGGTGAAAGGTTGTATCTCATTACCCAGTAATTCTACCCATTTTTCCCTGTCCTATGCTAATTCGAAAACAACAGCCCACAAACTCCTTCCCATTTGCTTTCATTTCAATCCCAAATGTTTCATTTAATTGTACCTCATAAGTGCCACCTCCCAAAACTGCTTCGTGCCATGTGGTTTTTCTTATCGTTAAATATATGGGGTTACACTTTTTATCGGGACAATCGCGTGCTGGTCGGAAGGGGGCCCGGTGTATTGTGACAAGACCATTATACCAGGTACCATCCCCGAGGCCATCCCCATAGGACTTAAGATGTATCTCTGAGTTGCGGTATTGTCTCTGATTAGCTACATTCCCACAATTTACTAAGCTACATATATCAGTGTCTATTACTTGTGGATTATCAGACTCAGGAACCATTAATAATACATATGAAAATGATATGTAACAAAATCCCTATACGAAGAGGGCTAGCATCATAACTCTAAGCATTCCCAGTATTCTGATCATTATGCTAAAACACAAAAAGGCTTAATATACAATCTTACAGAAATAATCCCGCGCTCGCGTCGCCACTGTATAGTCAATTACTCAAAGTCTCTTTAGTCTGAGTTTCAGCGGGTCTTGCGTTGATTGCGTCCAGACTTCTTCCTCAACTGGAGGGTCCACTGGCCCTTTGATCCAAGTATAATGAGTCCAGCCTTTCTCCGCCGTCCTTATTGCCATTTCGGTAGTCAAAAGAGCCTGACACGGCCCTTCCCAGTCTGGCTGCAGCTTAGTCTCTGTCCATGATTTTAAGACTCAATCTCCTGGCCGGATGGGATGAACAGCAAATTCAAGGGGCGGAGTCTGTGCCAATAGACCCTGTTTTCTGAGGAAAGATAAAGAGGAGGACAAGCCCAGTATATACTTCTTTAAAAACAAATCTTTAGTTTCGGGAATTGGCAATTCTCCCTGCGTTCCCAGATAAGGTAATTCAAATAAGATTTCATAGGGGGATAGTCCCAAATCTTTCCTCCGCCAAGGGACAAGCCCAAAAGGCATCCTTTAAATCTATCACACTAAACCATTTGTGATCATGAGGGATCTTACTTAATAACGTGTAGGGGTTTGGCACCACTGGGTGCCTGACCTGTACCATCCGATTTAATGTTCTCAAATCCTGCACCAATCGATAAGTTCCATCAGATTTCCGCACTGGTAGAATTGGGGTATTATAAGGAGACATACATGGCTCCAACAAACCATCTCTAATCAGTCCCTCAATTACTGGCTGCAGTCCCCGTTTACCTTCTATGGAAATAGGATATTGTCGTTCACAGACAATGTCCCCTTTCCGATTTAAATTTATTCAAAGGGGAGGGATCTGTAGTTTTCCACGATTCCCTTCTCTAGCCCATACAATGGGGTCTATCTTTCTCTCAGCATCCTCTGTCAACATCGCCAGTTGTACAACTAATTCTTTTTCCTGAATTCCAATCTCCAGTCCTAAAAGGATAATTAGGTCTCTCCCCAGTAAGTTACTTCCTATATCAGGGATATACAGCAGTTCCCCTGTAACCCTACCTTTAGGACCTTCTATCATCATAGGTTCAAATACTGGAACAGTAAATCCTTCCCCTTTCACCCCCGAAACAGTAATTGACCGTGTTAACATTTCTACTTTCTTTGGTTTAAAATTCAGCGATGACCGTGCTGCCCCCGTATCTACTAGGGAGATTACCTCCTCCCTACACGGTCCCACCTTCAAGTTTATCAAGGGTTCCTGGTGGGCCCCCGAGGGTAGGAACCCCTGACACCCCTATTCTTCATCATAATTCATAAGCGGAATTGCCTTTTCTTCCCTTTGTAGATCAGGACACTCCCGCTTAAAATGCCCTATCTTTCCACAATAATAGCATCCTGCCTGTAGCGACTTCCATCTCTGCCCCTGTCACTCAAACCCTCTATCAAATGTTCCCCCTTGTCCTCTCCCTCTTTACAAACACTTTCTGTGCCTCTCTCGACAATTCATCTAATGGTTTTTCACTCCATCCTTCTATCTTCTGTATCTTTCTCTGTATGTCTGGCCATGCTCTTGTCACAAAATGTACTTTCAAAAGACCCTGTGCCACTGGGTCCTCAGGGTTCATTCCAGAGTATTTCCGCATTGAGTCCCTTAATCTTTGCAAGAAAGCTGAGGGAGTCTCATCTTTCTCCTGTCTAATTTCAAAGGCTTTAATCAAATTCTGTGACTTCGGAACTGCCTCCCTTATTCCTTTTAGAATCAGGTCTTTCAATTCCCTCATTTCTTCTCTATGCTCCGGGTTTTGGTTTTCCCACTGGGGGTCTCTGAGGGGAAACTTCACCTCTCCCTGTCCAGCATCCCCATCTCCAATCGGGTGTTCCCTGTCCCATATTTTAATGGCAGTTCCTCGTACAAGTCCCCTTTCCTCCCCAGTAAATAATATATTCAAAATAGACATTAATTCAGCCCAGGCATACAGACTGGGCCCCAAAAATTGATCAATTTGTTCAGACAACCCCACCGGATCCTCAACCAGGACCTTCATTTCCTTTTTAAATGTTCTGACCTCCCCACTGGTGAGGGGGGCACTTACAAACCCAATCTCTTTGTCCCCTATGGGTACCTCCCAAAGGGGATAAGTCGTTACGTCTTTTCCCCTTTATCTTTTTTTTAAAGAAATATTGCAATATTTCTAGCTCCCCATAACTTCAAACACCAATTCATCAATTCATGCTTGACTAACCTTCAAAGCCTGTTCCTAACTTATAAATATATTTATATATATTTACGTTCATTTCTTCAGTGTTTAATAGTCAAAATGCAAAATGCATACAGTTCCCAATTTTGCAATTCACTGTAATTACCCAGTTTTAGTCCTTTAATTTAGATCCAAAATTAGTTTTCTTAAATAGTCCTAACCAATCATTGCTCAATTACAATACTATAAGTCGTAAAATAATCAGAGCTTGCCTTAAAAGAACTCGTCTACTCAAGTTTTTTAAAAAAAAACTTCTAATGCATGAACAATGGCTGAATCCAAGGTCACAGATATTAACCATAGAATTTTGCTTTTACCACAATCTAATGTTGAACTGAAACTTCAACTGTCCTCCATAAATCGCTGTGATGTAAAGATAAAAGAGATTAGTTAGAAACTGATAGTAAGGCAGTCATGATCTGTAAAAAGAACAGGAGTTATCATTCCTTTTTTTTTTCTTCATAATCACAATAGAATCCTTAACCTTAAAAGAAATCATGTTAAGTTTCCATAACAAAATCAGATTCAAAACAGTCCTGGAACACAAGCTCCCGGGAATAAAACACAAACATTCAATCACCAACAAACAAATGTTCACTCAAACCAAATCACAAAGGGTTAAACTTCCTACCAGCTGTACAGCTCTTTACATTCTCTCTCTCTCTCTCTCTCTCTCTCTGTCTCTCGCACATTGACATATAAATTCAGATATTCACAAACCCAGTCTTCGTCCGATCTGTACTTTGGCCAGAAGACAGCGGGACGAAGAATGGAGTCCTGAGTCCATACAAAGCAACAATATTTAATCATCTTTCTCCCTTGTACAAGTATTATTTTGCCAATTTCCACAACATCCTGCCCAAAGGACTTTCCGGAGGAATGTTGTAAGGGACCCCGCCTCCATTTCCATTGCCGTGTCCTTACTTTGTTTCCCCAGAGGCTTTTTCCTTACCCAAAGCACAAGCCATATTGAGTTCCTTCGTTAGTCCCTTATTAACTACTAAAACTCAATCCCGGCCACCAAGGCAATACTTAAAAGTCAATTTTCTTACCTTGGTCTGTGCACAGAGTTGCCTGGCCCCTTTTGTCACCGTATTTTCTATCGAGCTCCTATCACTGTCTGATTCAGATGTCTCTCTTATAGGATTCACATCAGTCACCCAAGGGAGCAGACCAAACCGGGACACGAGACCGCTCCTCAATGGGGAACGGGACGCGTCTTCCCAGTGTCCAAGGCCAGCCACTCCCCCCGGGGATGGAAGAAAATCCCGGACGAGCCCCCAATTGTGAGAAACAAAAGCTCACTCACTTTAATAATTTCAGTCCGAGACTAATTTCTGATCAGCCATTTATTTGTACACCTATAGATGGGTGCTTTGTCTAACTACCTGGTAAGGTAATGACAAAATGCACACTATATCCAAAAAACCCTCGCAATTTATACCATATGTTTTCCTCATTCCATTGACTGTTCCCTGCTTCGCTTACATCACTCATTTCCTTAAGACTTATCCCACAACTTCTGTTTATCCTGTTTTGTCCGTGACAAACTCTTATCTCTGACTCCCATAAGGGTGTTTAACGTCAGTCTATTATAGATTATTGATTAGGCATATCTTTTCTTCTATCAGCATCTATTTCCATCCAGAGGCCACTTTGACCTCTTTGATTAGGGTTAGTTCCTGTGTCTTGAGGAGGGGAAACAGATGCTTTCCTGTTTGCCCATATATCCACCATTGTTCAGTATTCATGTCTCATGCTTTCTTTTTGCTGAATATGTATTTTCTCATTCCTATTCTGTATCAGAATTTATACTTGCAGAAATAACATTAATTCATTTATATGCCACAACAAGAACCCCCAGATCTCTCTGTACTGCCCCTTTACCTAAATTGATTCCACTTAGGTGGTAATCTGCCTTCCTGTTCTTGCCACCAAAGTGGATAAGGATCCATTTATCCACGTGAAAGTGCATCTGCCATGCATCTGAGCACTCACCTAACTTGTCCAGGTCACCCTGTAATCTCCTAACATCCTCATCACATTTCACCCTGCCACCCAGCTGATGAAATTTGCGAATGTTATTGCTAATACCATCTTGTATATCCTGAAGATACATTGTAAAAAGCTGCGGTCCCAGTACTGATCCGTGCGGTACCCCACTGGTCAGTGCCCGGCATTCCGAAATGGAGGGGTGGAGGAGTGTGGAAGGATGAGAGAATGCAGGCTGCGGCCCTATGAAGCAGGGGGAGGGCTTGCAGTTGGCCTGTGTGGGGATGTGGGAGAGTACAGGAGCCTGGTGGGCAAGGGCTGGCTGAAAGGCAGCTGGAGGGACGGAGGGA
The DNA here is from genome assembly GCF_037043375.1 of Chiloscyllium plagiosum. Classification (NCBI taxonomy): domain Eukaryota; kingdom Metazoa; phylum Chordata; class Chondrichthyes; order Orectolobiformes; family Hemiscylliidae; genus Chiloscyllium; species Chiloscyllium plagiosum. Next base: position 123,843,843 of record NW_028270141.1, on the reverse strand, counting down.
GGGAAGCACGCACGGAGGAGGAAGAGCAAAGAGAAAAGAGAAAAAAAAGCCAAAGGGGATAAAGAGAAAGAGCAAGAAAGAAAATGTGGCTGGCCAGCACGCCTTGAAGTAGGGAGAAAAGGAAGGGGCCAGCGCCTACGGCCATACTAGTCTGAAAACGCCCGATCTCGTCTGATCTCGGAAGCTAAGCAGACTCAGGCCTGTTTAGTACTTGGATGGGAGACCGCCTGGGAATACCAGGTGCAGTAGGCTTTTTCCGCCAGCAGTGGCTGCTCAAGTCACCCCTCTGCACTTGTCTTGTGCCAGGCAATGGAGCGGCAGGTTATTTTTGCTGCTGCTGCTGTGCCTGGCATCAGTCTCCTGCAGGCACGAGACACGGAGGGGAGGAGAGCGGAGCGCTGCCAAAATCAGCAAGAAAGGCGGAAAGAAAGGGATTGGGGCTGCACGCTGTCTGCGGGTGGCAGTCAGGAAAGGCGGACAATAGACAATAGGTGCAGGAGTTGGCCATTCTGCCCTTCCAGCCTGCACCACCATTCAATATGATCATGGCTGATCATCCTTAATCAGTATCCTGTTCCTGCCTTATCTCCATAACCCTTGATTCCACTATCCTTGAGAGCTCTATCCAACTCTTTCTTAAATGAATCCAGAGACTGGGCCTCCACTGCCCTCTGGGGCAGAGCATTCCACACAGCCACCACTCTCTGGGTGAAGAAGTTTCTCCTCATCTCTGTCCTAAATGGTCTACCCCGTATTTTTAAGCTGTGTCCTCTGTTTCGGCACTCACCCCGCAGCGGAAACATGTTGCCTGCCGCCAGAGTGTCCAATCCTTTGATCATCTTATATGTCTCAACCAGATCCCCTCTCAGTCTTCTAAACTCAAGGGTACACAAGCCCAGTCGCTCCAGTCTTTCAGTGTAAGGTAATCCCGCCATTCCAGGAATTGACCTCGTGAACCTACGCTGCATTCCCTCAATAGCCAGAATGTCTCTCCTCAAATTTGGAGACCAGAACTGCACACAGTACTCCAGGTGTGGTCTCACCAGGGCCCTGTCAAGCTGCAGAAGGACCTCTTTGCTTCTATACTCAATCCCTCTTGTTATGAAGGCCAGCATGCTATTAGCCTTCTTCACTACCTGCTGTACCTGCATGCTTACCTTCATTGAGTGGTGTACAAGAACCCCCAGATCTCTCTGTACTGCCCCTTTACCTAAATTGATTCCACTTAGGTGGTAATCTGCCTTCCTGTTCTTGCCACCAAAGTGGATAAGGATCCATTTATCCACGTGAAAGTGCATCTGCCATGCATCTGAGCACTCACCTAACTTGTCCAGGTCACCCTGTAATCTCCTAACATCCTCATCACATTTCACCCTGCCACCCAGCTGATGAAATTTGCGAATGTTATTGCTAATACCATCTTGTATATCCTGAAGATAGATTGTAAAAAGCTGCGGTCCCAGTACTGATCCGTGCGGTACCCCACTGGTCAGTGCCCGGCATTCCGAAATGGAGGGGTGGAGGAGTGTGGAAGGATGAGAGAATGCAGGCTGCGGCCCTATGAAGCAGGGGGAGGGCTTGCAGTTGGCCTGTGTGGGGATGTGGGAGACTACAGGAGCCTGGTGGGCAAGGGCTGGCTGAAAGGCAGCTGGAGGGACGGAGGGAGGGAAGCACGCGCGGAGGAGGAAGAGCAAAGAGAAAAGAGAAAAAAAAGCCAAAGGGGATAAAGAGAAAGAGCAAGAAAGAAAATGTGGCTGGCCAGCACGCCTTGAAGTAAGGAGAAAAGGCAGGGGCCAGCGCCTACGGCCATACTAGCCTGAAAACGCCCGATCTTGTCTGATCTCGAAAGCTAAGCAGACTCAGGCCTGGTTAGTACTTGGATGGGAGACCGCCTGGGAATACCAGGTGCAGTAGGCTTTTTCCGCCAGCAGTGGCTGCTCGAGTCACCCCTCTGCACTTGTCTTGTGCCAGGCAATGGAGCGGCAGGTTATTTTTGCTGCTGCTGCTGTGCCTGGCATCAGTCTCCTGCAGGCACGAGACACGGAGGGGAGGAGAGCGGAGCGCTGCCAAAATCAGCAAGAAAGGCGGAAAGAAAGGGATTGGGGCTGCACGCTGTCTGCGGGTGGCAGTCAGGAAAGGCGGACAATAGACAATAGGTGCAGGAGTTGGCCATTCTGCCCTTCCAGCCTGCACCACCATTCAATATGATCATGGCTGATCATCCTTAATCAGTATCCTGTTCCTGCCTTATCTCCATAACCCTTGATTCCACTATCCTTGAGAGCTCTATCCAACTCTTTCTTAAATGAATCCAGAGACTGGGCCTCCACTGCCCTCTGGGGCAGAGCATTCCACACAGCCACCACTCTCTGGGTGAAGAAGTTTCTCCTCATCTCTGTCCTAAATGGTCTACCCCGTATTTTTAAGCTGTGTCCTCTGTTTCGGCACTCACCCCGCAGCGGAAACATGTTGCCTGCCGCCAGAGTGTCCAATCCTTTGATCATCTTATATGTCTCAACCAGATCCCCTCTCAGTCTTCTAAACTCAAGGGTACACAAGCCCAGTCGCTCCAGTCTTTCAGTGTAAGGTAATCCCGCCATTCCAGGAATTGACCTCGTGAACCTACGCTGCATTCCCTCAATAGCCAGAATGTCTCTCCTCAAATTTGGAGACCAGAACTGCACACAGTACTCCAGGTGTGGTCTCACCAGGGCCCTGTACAGCTGCAGAAGGACCTCTTTGCTTCTATACTCAATCCCTCTTGTTATGAAGGCCAGCATGCTATTAGCCTTCTTCACTACCTGCTGTACCTGCATGCTTACCTTCATTGAGTGGTGTACAAGAACCCCCAGATCTCTCTGTACTGCCCCTTTACCTAAATTGATTCCACTTAGGTGGTAATCTGCCTTCCTGTTCTTGCCACCAAAGTGGATAAGGATCCATTTATCCACGTGAAAATGCATCTGCCATGCATCTGAGCACTCACCTAACTTGTCCAGGTCACCCTGTAATCTCCTAACATCCTCATCACATTTCACCCTGCCACCCAGCTGATGAAATTTGCGAATGTTATTGCTAATACCATCTTGTATATCCTGAAGATAGATTGTAAAAAGCTGCGGTCCCAGTACTGATCCGTGCGGTACCCCACTGGTCAGTGCCTGGCATTCCGAAATGGAGGGGTGGAGGAGTGTGGAAGGATGAGAGAATGCAGGCTGCGGCCCTATGAAGCAGGGGGAGGGCTTGCAGTTGGCCTGTGTGGGGATGTGGGAGACTACAGGAGCCTGGTGGGCAAGGGCTGGCTGAAAGGCAGCTGGAGGGACGGAGGGAGGGAAGCACGCATGGAGGAGGAAGAGCAAAGAGAAAAGAGAAAAAAAAGCCAAAGGGGATAAAGAGAAAGAGCAAGAAAGAAAATGTGGCTGGCCAGCACGCCTTGAAGTAGGGAGAAAAGGCAGGGGCCAGCGCCTACGGCCATACTAGTCTGAAAACGCCCGATCTCGTCTGATCTCGGAAGCTAAGCAGACTCAGGCCTGGTTAGTACTTGGATGGGAGACCGCCTGGGAATACCAGGTGCAGTAGGCTTTTTCCGCCAGCAGTGGCTGCTCAAGTCACCCCTCTGCACTTGTCTTGTGCCAGGCAATGGAGCGGCAGGTTATTTTTGCTGCTGCTGCTGTGCCTGGCATCAGTCTCCTGCAGGCACGAGACACGGAGGGGAGGAGAGCGGAGCGCTGCCAAAATCAGCAAGAAAGGCGGAAAGAAAGGGATTGGGGCTGCACGCTGTCTGCGGGTGGCAGTCAGGAAAGGCGGACAATAGACAATAGGTGCAGGAGTTGGCCATTCTGCCCTTCCAGCCTGCACCACCATTCAATATGATCATGGCTGATCATCCTTAATCAGTATCCTGTTCCTGCCTTATCTCCATAACCCTTGATTCCACTATCCTTGAGAGCTCTATCCAACTCTTTCTTAAATGAATCCAGAGACTGGGCCTCCACTGCCCTCTGGGGCAGAGCATTCCACACAGCCACCACTCTCTGGGTGAAGAAGTTTCTCCTCATCTCTGTCCTAAATGGTCTACCCCGTATTTTTAAGCTGTGTCCTCTGTTTCGGCACTCACCCCGCAGCGGAAACATGTTGCCTGCCGCCAGAGTGTCCAATCCTTTGATCATCTTATATGTCTCAACCAGATCCCCTCTCAGTCTTCTAAACTCAAGGGTACACAAGCCCAGTCGCTCCAGTCTTTCAGTGTAAGGTAATCCCGCCATTCCAGGAATTGACCTCGTGAACCTACGCTGCATTCCCTCAATAGCCAGAATGTCTCTCCTCAAATTTGGAGACCAGAACTGCACACAGTACTCCAGGTGTGGTCTCACCAGGGCCCTGTACAGCTGCAGAAGGACCTCTTTGCTTCTATACTCAATCCCTCTTGTTATGAAGGCCAGCATGCTATTAGCCTTCTTCACTACCTGCTGTACCTGCATGCTTCCCTACAAGAACCCCCAGATCTCTCTGTACTGCCCCTTTACCTAAATTGATTCCACTTAGGTGGTAATCTGCCTTCCTGTTCTTGCCACCAAAGTGGATAAGGATCCATTTATCCACGTGAAAGTGCATCTGCCATGCATCTGAGCACTCACCTAACTTGTCCAGGTCACCCTGTAATCTCCTAACATCCTCATCACATTTCACCCTGCCACCCAGCTGATGAAATTTGCGAATGTTATTGCTAATACCATCTTGTATATCCTGAAGATAGATTGCAAAAAGCTGCGGTCCCAGTACTGATCCGTGCGGTACCCCACTGGTCAGTGCCTGGCATTCCGAAATGGAGGGGTGGAGGAGTGTGGAAGGATGAGAGAATGCAGGCTGCGGCCCTATGAAGCAGGGGGAGGGCTTGCAGTTGGCCTGTGTGGGGATGTGGGAGACTACAGGAGCCTGGTGGGCAAGGGCTGGCCTGAAAGGCAGCTGGAGGGACGGAGGGAGGGAAGCACGCACGGAGGAGGAAGAGCAAAGAGAAAAGAGAAAAAAAAGCCAAAGGGGATAAAGAGAAAGAGCAACAAAGAAAATGTGGCTGGCCAGCACGCTTTGAAGTAGGGAGAAAAGGCAGGGGCCAGCGCCTACGGCCATACTAGTCTGAAAACGCCCGATCTCGTCTGATCTCGGAAGCTAAGCAGACTCAGGCCTGGTTAGTACTTGGATGGGAGACAGCCTGGCAATACCAGGTGCAGTAGGCTTTTTCCGCCAGCAGTGGCTGCTCAAGTCACCCCTCTGCACTTGTCTTGTGCCAGGCAATGGAGCGGCAGGTTATTTTTGCTGCTGCTGCTGTGCCTGGCATCAGTCTCCTGCAGGCACGAGACACGGAGGGGAGGAGAGCGGAGCGCTGCCAAAATCAGCAAGAAAGGCGGAAAGAAAGGGATTGGGGCTGCACGCTGTCTGCGGGTGGCAGTCAGGAAAGGCGGACAATAGACAATAGGTGCAGGAGTTGGCCATTCTGCCCTTCCAGCCTGCACCACCATTCAATATGATCATGGCTGATCATCCTTAATCAGTATCCTGTTCCTGCCTTATCTCCATAACCCTTGATTCCACTATCCTTGAGAGCTCTATCCAACTCTTTCTTAAATGAATCCAGAGACTGGGCCTCCACTGCCCTCTGGGGCAGAGCATTCCACACAGCCACCACTCTCTGGGTGAAGAAGTTTCTCCTCATCTCTGTCCTAAATGGTCTACCCCGTATTTTTAAGCTGTGTCCTCTGTTTCGGCACTCACCCCGCAGCGGAAACATGTTGCCTGCCGCCAGAGTGTCCAATCCTTTGATCATCTTATATGTCTCAACCAGATCCCCTCTCAGTCTTCTAAACTCAAGGGTACACAAGCCCAGTCGCTCCAGTCTTTCAGTGTAAGGTAATCCCGCCATTCCAGGAATTGACCTCGTGAACCTACGCTGCATTCCCTCAATAGCCAGAATGTCTCTCCTCAAATTTGGAGACCAGAACTGCACACAGTACTCCAGGTGTGGTCTCACCAGGGCCCTGTACAGCTGCAGAAGGACCTCTTTGCTTCTATACTCAATCCCTCTTGTTATGAAGGCCAGCATGCTATTAGCCTTCTTCACTACCTGCTGTACCTGCATGCTTACCTTCAGTGAGTGGTGTACAAGAACCCCCAGATCTCTCTGTACTGCCCCTTTACCTAAATTGATTCCACTTAGGTGGTAATCTGCCTTCCTGTTCTTGCCACCAAAGTGGATAAGGATCCATTTATCCACGTGAAAGTGCATCTGCCATGCATCTGAGCACTCACCTAACTTGTCCAGGTCACCCTGTAATCTCCTAAGATCCTCATCACATTTCACCCTGCCACCCAGCTGATGAAATTTGCGAATGTTATTGCTAATACCATCTTGTATATCCTGAAGATAGATTGTAAAAAGCTGCGGTCCCAGTACTGATCCGTGCGGTACCCCACTGGTCAGTGCCTGGCATTCCGAAATGGAGGGGTGGAGGAGTGTGGAAGGATGAGAGAATGCAGGCTGCGGCCCTATGAAGCAGGGGGAGGGCTTGCAGTTGGCCTGTGTGGGGATGTGGGAGACTACAGGAGCCTGGTGGGCAAGGGCTGGCTGAAAGGCAGCTGGAGGGACGGAGGGAGGGAAGCACGCACGGAGGAGGAAGAGCAAAGAGAAAAGAGAAAAAAAAGCCAAAGGGGATAAAGAGAAAGAGCAACAAAGAAAATGTGGCTAGCCAGCACGCCTTGAAGAAGGGAGAAAAAGCAGGGGCCAGCGCCTACGGCCATACTAGGCTGAAAACGTCTGATCTCGGAAGCTAAGCAGACTCAGGCCTGGTTAGTACTTGGATGGGAGACCGCCTGGGAATACCAGGTGCAGTAGGCTTTTTCCGCCAGCAGTGGCTGCTCATGTCACCCCTCTGCACTTGTCTTGTGCCAGGCAATGGAGCAGCAGGTTATTTTTGCTGCTGCTGCTGTGCCTGGCATCAGTCTCCTGCAGGCACGAGACACGGAGGGGAGGAGAGCGGAGCGCTGCCAAAATCAGCAAGAAAGGCGGAAAGAAAGGGATTGGGGCTGCACGCTGTCTGCGGGTGGCAGGCAGGAAAGGCGGACAATAGACAATAGGTGCAGGAGTTGGCCATTCTGCCCTTCCAGCCTGCACCACCATTCAATATGATCATGGCTGATCATCCTTAATCAGTATCCTGTTCCTGCCTT